>NC_134688.1:483233626-483309515 GCF_050947455.1 Rhinoderma darwinii | reverse complement strand
ATTACCCCCCCCCCATATATCACATGTAGCTTCTGCCGCCTGTATCTGCTGTGTATCTTCTGTATGTGGAGGTTCATATGTTATGTATTACCCCCCCCATATATCACATGTAGCTTCTGCCGCCTGTATTTGCTGCGTATCTTCAGTATATGGAGGTTCATATGTTATATATTACCCCGCCCCCATATATCACATGTAGCTTCTGCCGCCTGTATCTGCTGTGTATCTTCTGTATGTGGAGGTTCATATGTTATGTATTACCCCCCCCCCATATATCACATGTAGCTTCTGCCGCCTGTATCTGCTGCGTATCTTCAGTATACGGAGGTTCATATGTTATGTATTACCCCCCCCCCATATATCACATGTAGCTTCTGCCGCCTGTATCTGCTGCGTATCTTCTGTATGTGGAGGTTCATATGTTATGTATTACCCCCCCCCATATATCACATGTAGCTTCTGCCGCCTGTATCTGCTGCGTATCTTCTGTATGTGGAGGTTCATATGTTATGTATTACCCCCCCCCCCATATATCACATGTAGCTTCTGCCGCCTGTATCTGCTGCGTATCTTCTGTATGTTGAGGTTCATATGTTATGTATTACCCCCCATATATCACATGTAGCTTCTGCCGCCTGTATCTGCTGCTTATCTTCTGTATGTGGAGGTTCATATGTTATGTATTACCCCCCCATATATCACATGTAGCTTCTGACGCCTGTATCTGCTGCGTATCTTCTGTATATGGAGGTTCATATGTTATGTATTACCCCCCCCATATATCACATGTAGCTTCTGCCTCCTGTATCTGCTGCGTATCTTCTGTATGTGGAGATTCATATGTTATATATTACCCCCCCCCCCATATATCACATGTAGCTTCTGCCGCCTGTATCTGCTTCGTATCTTCTGTATGTGGAGGTTCATATGTTATGTATTACCCCCCCCATATATCACATGTAGCTTCTGCCGCCTGTATCTGCTGCGTATCTTCTGTATGTTGAGGTTCATATGTTATGTATTACCCCCCCCCCCATATATCACATGTAGCTTCTGCCGCCTGTATCTGCTGCGTATCTTCTGTATATGGAGGTTCATATGTTATGTATTACCCCCCATATATCACATGTAGCTTCTGCCGCCTGTATCTGCTGCGTATCTTCTGTATGTGGAGGTTCATATGTTATGTATTACCCCCCCATATATCACATGTATCTTCTGACGCCTGTATCTCCTTCGTATCTTCTGTATGTGGAGGTTCATATGTTATGTATTACCCCCCCCCCCCATATATCACATGTAGCTTCTGACGCCTGTATCTGCTGCGTATCTTCTGTATACGGAGGTTCATGTTATGTATTACCCCCCCATATATCACATGTAGCTTCTGACGCCTGTATCTGTTGCGTATCTTCTGTATATGGAGGTTCATATGTTATGTATTACCCCCCCCCATATATCACATGTAGCTTCTGCCGCCTGTATCTGCTGCGTATCTTCTGTATGTGGAGGTTCATGTTATGTATTACCCCCCCCCCCATATATCACAAGTAGCTTCTGCCGCCTGTATCTGCTGCGTATCTTCTGTATGTGGAGGTTCATATGTTATGTATTACCCTCCCCCCATATATCACATGTAGCTTCTGCCGCCTGTATCTGCTGCGTATCTTCTGTATGTGGAGGTTCATATGTTATGTATTACCCCCCCCCATATATCACATGTAGCTTCTGCCGCCTGTATCTGCTGCGTATCTTCAGTATATGGAGGTTCATATGTTATGTATTACCCCCCCCATATATCACATGTAGCTTCTGCCGCCTGTATCTGCTGCGTATCTTCTGTATATGGAGTTCATGTTATGTATTACCCCCCCCATATATCACATGTAGCTTCTGCCGCCTGTATCTGCTGTGTATCTTCTGTATGTGGAGGTTCATATGTTATGTATTACCCCCCCCATATATCACATGTAGCTTCTGCCCCCTGTATCTGCTGCGTATCTTCTGTATGTGGAGGTTCATATGTTATTTATTACCCCCCCATATATCACATGTAATTCTGCCGCCTGTATCTGCTGCGTATCTTCTGTATATTGAGGTTCATGTTATGTATTACCCCCCCATATATCACATGTAGCTTCTGCCGCCTGTATCTGCTGCGTATCTTCTGTATGTGGAGGTTCATGTTATGTATTACCCCCCCATATATCACATGTAGCTTCTGCCGCCTTTATCTGCTGCGTATCTTCAGTATATGGAGGTTCATATGTTATGTATTACCCCCCCCATATATCACATGTAGCTTCTGCCGCCTGTATCTGCTGCGTATCTTCTGTATGTGGAGGTTCATATGTTATGTATTACCCCCCCCCATATATCACATGTAGCTTCTGCCGCCTGTATCTGCTTCGTATCTTCTGTATGTGGAGGTTCATATGTTATGTATTACCCCCCCCATATATCACATGTAGCTTCTGCCGCCTGTATGTGCTGCGTATCTTCTGTATGTGGAGGTTCATATGTTATGTATTACCCCCCCATATATCACATGTAGCTTCTGCCGCCTGTATCTGCTGCGTATCTTCTGTATGTGGAGGTTCATATGTTATGTATTACCCCCCCCCATATATCACATGTAGCTTCTGCCGCCTGTATCTGCTGCGTATCTTCTGTATGTGGAGGTTCATATGTTATGTATTACACCACCCCATATATCACATGTAGCTTCTCCTGCCTGTATCTGCTGTGTATCTTCTGTATGTGGAGGTTCATATGTTATGTATTACCCCCCCCCCCATATATCACATGTAGCTTCTGACGCCTGTATCTGCTGCGTATCTTCTGTATATGGAGGTTCATATGTTATGTATTACCCCCCCATATATCACATGTAGCTTCTGCCGCCTGTATCTGCTGTGTATCTTCTGTATATGGAGTTCATGTTATGTATTATCCCCCCCCATATATCACATGTAGCTTCTGCCGCCTGTATCTGCTGTGTATCTTCTGTATGTGGAGGTTCATATGTTATGTATTACCCCCCCCCCATATATGACATGTAGCTTCTGCCGCCTGTATTTGCTGCGTATCTTCAGTATATGGAGGTTCATATGTTATATATTACCCCCCCCCCCATATATCACATGTAGCTTCTGCCGCCTGTATCTGCTGTGTATCTTCTGTATGTGGAGGTTCATATGTTATGTATTACCCCCCCCCCCATATATCACATGTAGCTTCTGCCGCCTGTATCTGCTGCGTATCTTCAGTAAACGGAGGTTCATATGTTATGTATTACCCCCCCCCATATATTACATGTAGCTTCTGCCGCCTGTATCTGCTGCGTATCTTCAGTATACGGAGGTTCATATGTTATATATTACCCCCCCCATATATCACATGTAGCTTCTGCCGCCTGTATCTGCTGTGTATCTTCTGTATGTGGAGGTTCATATGTTATGTATTACCCCCCCCATATATCACATGTAGCTTCTGCCGCCTGTATCTGCTGCGTATCTTCTGTATGTGGAGGTTCATATGTTATGTATTACCCCCCCCCATATATCACATGTAGCTTCTGCCGCCTGTATTTGCTGCGTATCTTCAGTATATGGAGGTTCATATGTTATATATTACCCCCCCCCCATATATCACATGTAGCTTCTGCCGCCTGTATCTGCTGTGTATCTTCTGTATGTGGAGGTCCATATGTTATGTATTACCCCCCCCCCCATATATCACATGTAGCTTCTGCCGCCTGTATCTGCTGCGTATCTTCAGTAAACGGAGGTTCATATGTTATGTATTACCCCCCCCCCCCCATATATTACATGTAGCTTCTGCCGCCTGTATCTGCTGCGTATCTTCAGTATACGGAGGTTCATATGTTATATATTACCCCCCCCATATATCACATGTAGCTTCTGCCGCCTGTATCTGCTGTGTATCTTCTGTATGTGGAGGTTCATATGTTATGTATTACCCCCCCCATATATCACATGTAGCTTCTGCCGCCTGTATCTGCTGCGTATCTTCTGTATGTGGAGGTTCATATGTTATGTATTACCCCCCCCCCATATATCACATGTAGCTTCTGCCGCCTGTATCTGCTGCGTATCTTCTGTATGTGGAGGTTCATATGTTATGTATTACCCGCCCCCCCATATATCACATGTAGCTTCTGCCGCCTGTATCTGCTGCGTATCTTCTGTATGTGGAGGTTCATATGTTATGTATTACCCCCCATATATCACATGTAGCTTCTGCCGCCTGTATCTGCTGCGTATCTTCTGTATGTGGAGGTTCATATGTTATGTATTACCCCCCATATATCACATGTAGCTTCTGCCGCCTGTATCTGCTGCGTATCTTCAGTATATGGAGGTTCATATGTTATGTATTACCCCTCCCCATATATCACATGTAGCTTCTGACGCCTGTATCTGCTGCGTATCTTCTGTATATGGAGGTTCATATGTTATGTATTACCCCCCCTCCCAATATATCACATGTAGCTTCTGACGCCTGTATCTGCTGCGTATCTTCTGTATGTGGAGGTTCATATGTTATGTATTACCCCCCCCCCCCCCATATATCACATGTAGCTTCTGCCGCCTGTATCTGCTCCGTATCTTCTGTATATGGAGGTTCATATGTTATGTATTTCCCCCCCCCCATATATCACATGTAGCTTCTGCCGCCTGTATCTGCTGTGTATCTTCTATATGTGGATGTTCATGTTATGTATTACCCCCCCCATATATCACATGTAGCTTCTGCCGCCTGTATCTGCTGCGTATCTTCTGTATATGGAGGTTCATATGTTATGTATTACCCCCCCCCCCATATATCACATGTAGCTTCTGCCGCCTGTATCTGCTGTGTATCTTCTGTATGTGGAGGTTCATATGTTATGTATTACCCCCCCCCCATATATCACATGTAGCTTCTGCCGCCTGTATCTGCTGTGTATCTTCTGTATGTGGAGGTTCATATGTTATGTATTACCCCCCCCCATATATCACATGTAGCTTCTGCCGCCTGTATCTGCTGCGTATCTTCTGTATGTGGAGGTTCATATGTTATGTATTACCCCCCATATATCACATGTAGCTTCTGCCGCCTGTATCTGCTGCGTATCTTCTGTATGTGGAGGTTCATATGTTATGTATTACCCCCCATATATCACATGTAGCTTCTGCCGCCTGTATCTGCTGCGTATCTTCAGTATATGGAGGTTCATATGTTATGTATTACCCCTCCCCATATATCACATGTAGCTTCTGACGCCTGTATCTGCTGCGTATCTTCTGTATATGGAGGTTCATATGTTATGTATTACCCCCCCCTCCCAATATATCGAATGTAGCTTCTGACGCCTGTATCTGCTGCGTATCTTCTGTATGTGGAGGTTCATATGTTATGTATTACCCCCCCCCCATATATCACATGTAGCTTCTGCCGCCTGTATCTGCTCCGTATCTTCTGTATATGGAGGTTCATATGTTATGTATTTCCCCCCCCCCCATATATCACATGTAGCTTCTGCCGCCTGTATCTGCTGTGTATCTTCTATATGTGGATGTTCATGTTATGTATTACCCCCCCCCATATATCACATGTAGCTTCTGCCGCCTGTATCTGCTGCGTATCTTCTGTATATGGAGGTTCATATGTTATATATTACCCCCCCCCCATATATCACATGTAGCTTCTGCCGCCTGTATCTGCTGTGTATCTTCTGTATGTGGAGGTTCATATGTTATGTATTACCCCCCCCCATATATTACATGTAGCTTCTGCCGCCTGTATCTGCTGCGTATCTTCTGTATGTGGAGGTTCATATGTTATGTATTACCCCCCCCCTTATATCACATGTAGCTTCTGCCGCCTGTATCTGCTGCGTATCTTCAGTATATGGAGGTTCATATGTTATATATTACCCCCCCCATATATCACATGTAGCTTCTGCCGCCTGTATCTGCTGTGTATCTTCTGTATGTGGAGGTTCATATGTTATGTATTACCCCCCCCCCCCCATATATCACATGTAATTCTGCCGCCTGTATCTGCTGCGTATCTTCTGTATGTGGAGGTTCATATGTTATATATTACCCCCCCCCATATATCACATGTAGCTTCTGCCGCCTGTATCTGCTGCGTATCTTCTGTATGTGGAGGTTCATATGTTATGTATTACCCCCCCCATATATCACATGTAGCTTCTGACGCCTGTATCTGCTGCGTATCTTCTGTATATGGAGGTTCATATGTTATGTATTACCCCCCCCTCCCAATATATCACATGTTGCTTCTGACGCCTGTATCTGCTGCGTATCTTCTGTATGTGTAGATTCATATGTTATGTATTACCCCCCCCCCCCCCATATATCACATGTGGCTTCTGCCGCCTGTATCTGCTGCGTATCTTCTGTATGTGGAGGTTCATATGTTATGTATTACCCCCCCATATATCACATGTAGCTTCTGCCGCCTGTATCTGCTGCGTATCTTCTGTATGTGGAGGTTCATATGTTATGTATTACCCCCCCCCATATATCACATGTAGCTTCTGCCGCCTGTATCTGCTGCGTATCTTCTGTATATGGAGGTTCATATGTTATGTATTACCCCCTCCCATATATCACATGTAGCTTCTGACGCCTGTATCTGCTGCGTATCTTCTGTATGTGGAGGTTCATATGTTATGTATTACCCCCCCCCCCATATATCACATGTAGCTTCTGCCGCCTGTATCTGCTGTGTATCTTCTGTATCTGGAGGTTCATGTTATGTATTACCCCCCCCCATATATCACATGTAGCTTCTGCCGCCTGTATCTGCTGCGTATCTTCTGTATGTGGAGGTTCATATGTTATGTATTACCCCCCCATATATCATATGTAGCTTCTGCCGCCTGTATGTGCTGCGTATCTTCTGTATATGGAGGTTCATATGTTATGTATTACCCCCCCCCCCATATATCACATGTAGCTTCTTCCGCCTGTATCTGCTGCGTATCTTCTGTATGTGGAGGTTCATATGTTATGTATTACCCCCTCCCCCCATATATCACATGTAGCTTCTGCCGCCTGTATCTGCTGCGTATCTTCTGTATGTGGAGGTTCATATGTTATGTATTACCCCCCCCATATATCACATGTAGCTTCTGACGCCTGTATCTGCTGCGTATCTTCTGTATATGGAGGTTCATATGTTATGTATTACCCCCCCATATATCACATGTAGCTTCTGCCGCCTGTATCTGCTGCGTATCTTCTGTATGTGGAGGTTCATATGTTATGTATTACCCCCCCCCATATATCACATGTAGCTTCTGCCGCCTGTATCTGCTGCGTATCTTCTGTATGTTGAGGTTCATATGTTATGTATTACCCCCCATATATCACATGTAGCTTCTGCCGCCTGTATCTGCTGCTTATCTTCTGTATGTGGAGGTTCATATGTTATGTATTACCCCACCATATATCACATGTAGCTTCTGACGCCTGTATCTGCTGTGTATCTTCTGTATATGGAGGTTCATATGTTATGTATTACCCCCCCCCATATATCACATGTAGCTTCTGCCTCCTGTATCTGCTGTGTATCTTCTGTATGTGGAGATTCATATGTTATATATTACCCCCCCCATATATCACATGTAGCTTCTGCCGCCTGTATCTGCTTCGTATCTTCTGTATGTGGAGGTTCATATGTTATGTATTACCCCCCCCCCCCCATATATCACATGTAGCTTCTGCCGCCTGTATCTGCTGCGTATCTTCTGTATGTGGAGGTTCATATGTTATGTATTACCCCCCCCCATATATCACATGTAGCTTCTGCCGCCTGTATCTGCTGCGTATCTTCTGTATGTTGAGGTTCATATGTTATGTATTACCCCCCCCATATATCACATGTAGCTTCTGCCGCCTGTATCTGCTGCGTATCTTCTGTATATGGAGGTTCATATGTTATGTATTACCCCCCATATATCACATGTAGCTTCTGACGCCTGTATCTGCTGCGTATCTTCTGTATACGGAGGTTTATGTTATGTATTACCCCCCCATATATCACATGTAGCTTCTGACGCCTGTATCTGCTGCGTATCTTCTGTATATGGAGGTTCATATGTTATGTATTACCCCCCCCCCCATATATCACATGTAGCTTCTGCCGCCTGTATCTGCTGCGTATCTTCTGTATGTGGAGGTTCATGTTATGTATTACCCCCCCCATATATCACATGTAGCTTCTGCCGCCTGTATCTGCTGCGTATCTTCTGTATGTGGAGGTTCATATGTTATGTATTACCCCCCCCCCCCATATATCACAAGTAGCTTCTGCCGCCTGTATCTGCTGCGTATCTTCTGTATGTGGAGGTTCATATGTTATGTATTACCCCCCCCATATATCACATGTAGCTTCTGCCGCCTGTATCTGCTGCGTATCTTCTGTATGTGGAGGTTCATATGTTATGTATTACCCCCCCCCCATATATCACATGTAGCTTCTGCCGCCTGTATCTGCTGCGTATCTTCAGTATATGGAGGTTCATATGTTATGTATTACCCCCCCATATATCACATGTAGCTTCTGCCGCCTGTATCTGCTGCGTATCTTCTGTATATGGAGTTCATGTTATGTATTACCCCCCCATATATCACATGTAGCTTCTGCCGCCTGTATCTGCTGTGTATCTTCTGTATGTGGAGGTTCATATGTTATGTATTACCCCCCCCATATATCACATGTAGCTTCTGCCCCCTGTATCTGCTGCGTATCTTCTGTATGTGGAGGTTCATATGTTATGTATTACCCCCCCATATATCACATGTAATTCTGCCGCCTGTATCTGCTGCGTATCTTCTGTATATTGAGGTTCATGTTATGTATTACCCCCCCATATATCACATGTAGCTTCTGCCGCCTGTATCTGCTGCGTATCTTCTGTATGTGGAGGTTCATGTTATGTATTACCCCCCCCCATATATCACATGTAGCTTCTGCCGCCTGTATCTGCTGCGTATCTTCTGTATATGGAGGTTCATATGTTATGTATTACCCCCCCCAAATATCACATGTAGCTTCTGCCGCCTGTATCTTCTGCGTATCTTCAGTATATGGAGGTTCATATGTTATGTATTACCCCCCCCATATATCACATGTAGCTTCTGCCGCCTGTATCTGCTGCGTATCTTCTGTATATGGAGGTTCATATGTTATGTATTACCCCCCCCAAATATCACATGCAGCTTCTGCCGCCTGTATCTGCTGCGTATCTTCTGTATGTGGAGGTTCATATGTTATGTATTACCCCCCCCCATATATCACATGTAGCTTCTGCCGCCTGTATCTGCTGCGTATCTTCAGTAAACGGAGGTTCATATGTTATGTATTACCCCCCCCCCCATATATTACATGTAGCTTCTGCCGCATGTATCTGCTGCGTATCTTCAGTATACGGAGGTTCATATGTTATATATTACCCCCCCCATATATCACATGTAGCTTCTGCCGCCTGTATCTGCTGTGTATCTTCTGTATGTGGAGGTTCATATGTTATGTATTACCCCCCCCCATATATCACATGTAGCTTCTGCCGCCTGTATCTGCTGCGTATCTTCTGTATGTGGAGGTTCATATGTTATGTATTACCCCCCCCCCCCCATATATCACATGTAGCTTCTGCCGCCTGTATCTGCTGCGTATCTTCTGTATGTGGAGGTTCATATGTTATGTATTACCCGCCCCCCCATATATCACATGTAGCTTCTGCCGCCTGTATCTGCTGCGTATCTTCAGTATATGGAGGTTCATATGTTATGTATTACCCCTCCCCATATATCACATGTAGCTTCTGACGCCTGTATCTGCTGCGTATCTTCTGTATATGGAGGTTCATATGTTATATATTACCCCCCCCCCCATATATCACATGTAGCTTCTGCCGCCTGTATCTGCTGTGTATCTTCTGTATGTGGAGGTTCATATGTTATGTATTACCCCCCCCATATATCACATGTAGCTTCTGCCGCCTGTATCTGCTGCGTATCTTCTGTATGTGGAGGTTCATATGTTATGTATTACCCCCCCCCCTTATATCACATGTAGCTTCTGCCGCCTGTATCTGCTGCGTATCTTCAGTATATGGAGGTTCATATGTTATATATTACCCCCCCCATATATCACATGTAGCTTCTGCCGCCTGTATCTGCTGCGTATCTTCTGTATGTGGAGGTTCATATGTTATGTATTACCCCCCCCCCTTATATCACATGTAGCTTCTGCCGCCTGTATCTGCTGCGTATCTTCAGTATATGGAGGTTCATATGTTATATATTACCCCCCCCATATATCACGTGTAGCTTCTGCCGCCTGTATCTGCTGCGTATCTTCTGTATGTGGAGGTTCATATGTTATGTATTACCCCCCCCCCCATATATCACATGTAGCTTCTGCCGCCTGTATCTGCTGTGTATCTTCTGTATCTGGAGGTTCATGTTATGTATTACCCCCCCCCCCATATATCACATGTAGCTTCTGCCGCCTGTATCTGCTGCGTATCTTCTGTATATGGAGTTCATGTTATGTATTACCCCCCCATATATCACATGTAGCTTCTGCCGCCTGTATCTGCTGTGTATCTTCTGTATGTGGAGGTTCATATGTTATGTATTACCCCCCCCCCATATATCACATGTAGCTTCTGCCCCCTGTATCTGCTGCGTATCTTCTGTATGTGGAGGTTCATATGTTATGTATTACCCCCCCCCCATATATCACATGTAGCTTCTGCCGCCTGTATCTGCTGCGTATCTTCTGTATGTGGAGGTTCATATGTTATGTATTACCCCCCCATATATCACATGTAATTCTGCCGCCTGTATCTGCTGCGTATCTTCTGTATATGGAGGTTCATGTTATGTATTACCCCCCCATATATCACATGTAGCTTCTGCCGCCTGTATCTGCTGCGTATCTTCTGTATGTGGAGGTTCATGTTATGTATTACCCCCCCCCCCCATATATCACATGTAGCTTCTGCCGCCTGTATCTGCTGCGTATCTTCTGTATGTGGAGGTTCATGTTATGTATTACCCCCCCCCATATATCACATGTAGCTTCTGCCGCCTGTATCTGCTGTGTATCTTCTGTATGTGGAGGTTCATATGTTATGTATTACCCCCCCCCCATATATCACATGTAGCTTCTGCCGCCTGTATCTGCTGCGTATCTTCAGTATACGGAGGTTCATATGTTATGTATTACCCCCCCATATATCACATGTAGCTTCTGCCGCCTGTATCTGCTGTGTATCTTCTGTATATGGAGGTTCATATGTTATGTATTACCCCCCCCCCATATATCACATGTAGCTTCTGCCGCCTGTATCTGCTGTGTATCTTCAGTATATGGAGGTTCATATGTTATGTATTACCCCCCCCCCCCCATATATGACATGTAGCTTCTGCCGCCTGTATCTGCTGCGTATCTTCAGTATATGGAGGTTCATATATTATGTATTCCCCCCCCCATATATCACATGTAGCTTCTGCCGCCTGTATCTGCTGTGTATCTTCTGTATGTGGAGGTTCATATGTTATGTATTACCCCCCCCCCCCATATATGACATGTAGCTTCTGCCGCCTGTATTTGCTGCGTATCTTCAGTATATGGAGGTTCATATGTTATATATTACCCCCCCCCCATATATCACATGCAGCTTCTGCCGCCTGTATCTGCTGTGTATCTTCTGTATGTGGAGGTTCATATGTTATGTATTACACCCCCCCCCATATATCACATGTAGCTTCTGCCGCCTGTATCTGCTGCGTATCTTCAGTATACGGAGGTTCATATGTTATGTATTACCCCCCCCCATATATCACATGTAGCTTCTGCCGCCTGTATCTGCTGCGTATCTTCAGTATACGGAGGTTCATATGTTATATATTACCCCCCCCATATATCACATGTAGCTTCTGCCGCCTGTATCTGCTGTGTATCTTCTGTATGTGGAGGTTCATATGTTATGTATTACCCCCCCCCCATATATCACATGTAGCTTCTGCCGCCTGTATCTGCTGCGTATCTTCTGTATGTGGAGGTTCATATGTTATGTATTACCCCCCCCCCCATATATCACATGTAGCTTCTGCCGCCTGTATCTGCTGCGTATCTTCTGTATGTGGAGGTTCATATGTTATGTATTACCCCCCCCCCATATATCACATGTAGCTTCTGCCGCCTGTATCTGCTGCGTATCTTCTGTATGTGGAGGTTCATATGTTATGTATTACCCCCCATATATCACATGTAGCTTCTGCCGCCTGTATCTGCTGCGTATCTTCAGTATATGGAGGTTCATATGTTATGTATTACCCCCCTCCCAATATATCACATGTAGCTTCTGACGCCTGTATCTGCTGCGTATCTTCTGTATGTGGAGGTTCATATGTTATGTATTACCCCCCCCCCCATATGTCACATGTAGCCTCTGCCGCCTGTATCTGCTGCGTATCTTCTGTATGTGGAGGTTCATATGTTATGTATTACCCCCCCCCCCATATGTCACATGTAGCTTCTGCCGCCTGTATCTGCTGCGTATCTTCTGTATATGGAGGTTCATCTGTTATGTATTACCCCCCCCCATATATCACATGTAATTCTGACGCCTGTATCTGCTGCGTATCTTCTGTATGTGGAGGTTCATATGTTATGTATTACCCCCCCCCCCCCATATATCACATGTAGCTTCTGCCCCCTGTATCTGCTGCGTATCTTCTGTATATGGAGGTTCATATGTTATATATTACCTCCCCCCTTATATCACATGTAGCTTCTGCCGCCTGTATCTGCTGCGTATCTTCTGTATGTGGAGGTTCATATGTTATGTATTACCCCCCCATATATCACATGTAGCTTCTGCCGCCTGTATGTGCTGCGTATCTTCTGTATATGGAGGTTCATATGTTATGTATTACCCCCCCCCCCATATATCACATGTAGCTTCTGCCGCCTGTATCTGCTGCGTATCTTCTGTATGTGGAGGTTCATATGTTATGTATTACCCCCCCATATATCACATGTAGCTTCTGCCGCCTGTATCTGCTGCGTATCTTCTGTATGTGGAGGTTCATATGTTATGTATTACCCCCTCCCCCCATATATCACATGTAGCTTCTGCCGCCTGTATCTGCTGCGTATCTTCTGTATATGGAGGTTCATATGTTATGTATTACCCCCCCCCCATATATCACATGTAGCTTCTGCCGCCTGTATCTGCTGCGTATCTTCTGTATGTGGAGGTTCATATGTTATGTATTACCCCCCCATATATCACATGTAGCTTCTGCCGCCTGTATCTGCTGCGTATCTTCTGTATGTGGAGGTTCATATGTTATGTATTACCCCCTCCCCCCATATATCACATGTAGCTTCTGCCGCCTGTATCTGCTGCGTATCTTCTGTATATGGAGGTTCATATGTTATGTATTACACCCCCCCATATATCACATGTAGCTTCTCCTGCCTGTATCTGCTGCGTATCTTCTGTATGTGGAGGTTCATATGTTATGTATTACACCCCCCATATATCACATGTAGCTTCTGACGCCTGTATCTGCTGCGTATCTTCTGTATATGGAGGTTCATATGTTATGTATTACCCCCCCATATATCACATGTAGCTTCTGCCGCCTGTATCTGCTGTGTATCTTCTGTATATGGAGTTCATGTTATGTATTACCCCCCCCCCATATATCACATGTATCTTCTGCCGCCTGTATCTGCTGCGTATCTTCTGTATATGGAGGTTCATATGTTATATATTACCCCCCCCCCCATATATCACATGTAGCTTCTGCCGCCTGTATCTGCTGCGTATCTTCTGTATGTGGAGGTTCATATGTTATATATTACCCCCCCCCCATATATCACATGTAGCTTCTGCCGCCTGTATCTGCTGTGTATCTTCTGTATGTGGAGGTTCATATGTTATGTATTACCCCCCCCCATATATGACATGTAGCTTCTGCCGCCTGTATTTGATGCGTATCTTCAGTATATGGAGGTTCATATGTTATATATTACCCCGCCCCCATATATCACATGTAGCTTCTGCCGCCTGTATCTGCTGTGTATCTTCTGTATGTGGAGGTTCATATGTTATGTATTACCCCCCCCCCCCCATATATCACATGTAGCTTCTGCCGCCTGTATCTGCTGCGTATCTTCAGTATACGGAGGTTCATATGTTATGTATTACCCCCCCCCCCCATATATCACATGTAGCTTCTGCCGCCTGTATCTGCTGCGTATCTTCTGTATGTGGAGGTTCATATGTTATGTATTACCCCCCCCCATATATCACATGTAGCTTCTGCCGCCTGTATCTGCTGCGTATCTTCTGTATGTGGAGGTTCATATGTTATGTATTACCCCCCCCCATATATCACATGTAGCTTCTGCCGCCTGTATCTGCTGCGTATCTTCTGTATGTTGAGGTTCATATGTTATGTATTACCCCCCATATATCACATGTAGCTTCTGCCGCCTGTATCTGCTGCTTATCTTCTGTATGTGGAGGTTCATATGTTATGTATTACCCCCCCATATATCACATGTAGCTTCTGACGCCTGTATCTGCTGCGTATCTTCTGTATATGGAGGTTCATATGTTATGTATTACCCCCCCCCCATATATCACATGTAGCTTCTGCCTCCTGTATCTGCTGCGTATCTTCTGTATGTGGAGATTCATATGTTATATATTACCCCCCCCATATATCACATGTAGCTTCTGCCGCCTGTATCTGCTTCGTATCTTCTGTATGTGGAGGTTCATATGTTATGTATTACCCCCCCCCCATATATCACATGTAGCTTCTGCCGCCTGTATCTGCTGCGTATCTTCTGTATGTGGAGGTTCATATGTTATGTATTACCCCCCCCATATATCACATGTAGCTTCTGCCGCCTGTATCTGCTGCGTATCTTCTGTATGTGGAGGTTCATATGTTATGTATTACCCCCCCCTTATATCACATGTAGCTTCTGCCGCCTGTATCTGCTGCGTATCTTCTGTATGTGGAGGTTCATATGTTATGTATTACCCCCCCCCATATATCACATGTAGCTTCTGCCGCCTGTATCTGCTGCGTATCTTCTGTATGTTGAGGTTCATATGTTATGTATTACCCCCCCCCATATATCACATGTAGCTTCTGCCGCCTGTATCTGCTGCGTATCTTCTGTATATGGAGGTTCATATGTTATGTATTACCCCCCATATATCACATGTAGCTTCTGCCGCCTGTATCTGCTGCGTATCTTCTGTATGTGGAGGTTCATATGTTATGTATTACCCCCCCATATATCACATGTATCTTCTGACGCCTGTATCTCCTTCGTATCTTCTGTATGTGGAGGTTCATATGTTATGTATTACCCCCCCCCCCCCATATATCACATGTAGCTTCTGACGCCTGTATCTGCTGCGTATCTTCTGTATACGGAGGTTCATGTTATGTATTACCCCCCCATATATCACATGTAGCTTCTGACGCCTGTATCTGCTGCGTATCTTCTGTATATGGAGGTTCATATGTTATGTATTACCCCCCCCATATATCACATGTAGCTTCTGCCGCCTGTATCTGCTGCGTATCTTCTGTATGTGGAGGTTCATGTTATGTATTACCCCCCCCCCCATATATCACAAGTAGCTTCTGCCGCCTGTATCTGCTGCGTATCTTCTGTATGTGGAGGTTCATATGTTATGTATTACCCCCCCCCCATATATCACATGTAGCTTCTGCCGCCTGTATCTGCTGCGTATCTTCTGTATGTGGAGGTTCATATGTTATGTATTACCCCCCCCCCATATATCACATGTAGCTTCTGCCGCCTGTATCTGCTGCGTATCTTCAGTATATGGAGGTTCATATGTTATGTATTACCCCCCCCATATATCACATGTAGCTTCTGCCGCCTGTATCTGCTGCGTATCTTCTGTATATGGAGTTCATGTTATGTATTACCCCCCCCATATATCACATGTAGCTTCTGCCGCCTGTATCTGCTGTGTATCTTCTGTATGTGGAGGTTCATATGTTATGTATTACCCCCCCCCCCCATATATCACATGTAGCTTCTGCCCCCTGTATCTGCTGCGTATCTTCTGTATGTGGAGGTTCATATGTTATTTATTACCCCCCCATATATCACATGTAATTCTGCCGCCTGTATCTGCTGCGTATCTTCTGTATATTGAGGTTCATGTTATGTATTACCCCCCCATATATCACATGTAGCTTCTGCCGCCTGTATCTGCTGCGTATCTTCTGTATGTGGAGGTTCATGTTATGTATTACCCCCCCATATATCACATGTAGCTTCTGCCGCCTGTATCTGCTGCGTATCTTCAGTATATGGAGGTTCATATGTTATGTATTACCCCCCCCCCCATATATCACATGTAGCTTCTGCCGCCTGTATCTGCTGCGTATCTTCTGTATGTGGAGGTTCATATGTTATGTATTACCCCCCCCATATATCACATGTAGCTTCTGCCGCCTGTATCTGCTTCGTATCTTCTGTATGTGGAGGTTCATATGTTATGTATTACCCCCCCCCATATATCACATGTAGCTTCTGCCGCCTGTATGTGCTGCGTATCTTCTGTATGTGGAGGTTCATATGTTATGTATTACCCCCCCATATATCACATGTAGCTTCTGCCGCCTGTATCTGCTGCGTATCTTCTGTATGTGGAGGTTCATATGTTATGTATTACCCCCCCCCATATATCACATGTAGCTTCTGCCGCCTGTATCTGCTGCGTATCTTCTGTATGTGGAGGTTCATATGTTATGTATTACACCACCCCATATATCACATGTAGCTTCTCCTGCCTGTATCTGCTGTGTATCTTCTGTATGTGGAGGTTCATATGTTATGTATTACCCCCCCCCCATATATCACATGTAGCTTCTGACGCCTGTATCTGCTGCGTATCTTCTGTATATGGAGGTTCATATGTTATGTATTACCCCCCCATATATCACATGTAGCTTCTGCCGCCTGTATCTGCTGTGTATCTTCTGTATATGGAGTTCATGTTATGTATTATCCCCCCCCATATATCACATGTAGCTTCTGCCGCCTGTATCTGCTGTGTATCTTCTGTATGTGGAGGTTCATATGTTATGTATTACCCCCCCCCCATATATGACATGTAGCTTCTGCCGCCTGTATTTGCTGCGTATCTTCAGTATATGGAGGTTCATATGTTATATATTACCCCCCCCCCCCATATATCACATGTAGCTTCTGCCGCCTGTATCTGCTGTGTATCTTCTGTATGTGGAGGTTCATATGTTATGTATTACCCCCCCCCCCCCATATATCACATGTAGCTTCTGCCGCCTGTATCTGCTGCGTATCTTCAGTAAACGGAGGTTCATATGTTATGTATTACCCCCCCCCATATATTACATGTAGCTTCTGCCGCCTGTATCTGCTGCGTATCTTCAGTATACGGAGGTTCATATGTTATATATTACCCCCCCCATATATCACATGTAGCTTCTGCCGCCTGTATCTGCTGTGTATCTTCTGTATGTGGAGGTTCATATGTTATGTATTACCCCCCCCATATATCACATGTAGCTTCTGCCGCCTGTATCTGCTGCGTATCTTCTGTATGTGGAGGTTCATATGTTATGTATTACCCCCCCCCCCCATATATCACATGTAGGTTCTGCCGCCTGTATTTGCTGCGTATCTTCAGTATATGGAGGTTCATATGTTATGTATTACCCCCCCCCATATATCACATGTAGCTTCTGCCGCCTGTATGTGCTGCGTATCTTCTGTATGTGGAGGTTCATATGTTATGTATTACCCCCCCATATATCACATGTAGCTTCTGCCGCCTGTATCTGCTGCGTATCTTCTGTATGTGGAGGTTCATATGTTATGTATTACCCCCCCCCCATATATCACATGTAGCTTCTGCCGCCTGTATCTGCTGCGTATCTTCTGTATGTGGAGGTTCATATGTTATGTATTACACCACCCCATATATCACATGTAGCTTCTCCTGCCTGTATCTGCTGTGTATCTTCTGTATGTGGAGGTTCATATGTTATGTATTACCCCCCCCCCCATATATCACATGTAGCTTCTGACGCCTGTATCTGCTGCGTATCTTCTGTATATGGAGGTTCATATGTTATGTATTACCCCCCCATATATCACATGTAGCTTCTGCCGCCTGTATCTGCTGCGTATCTTCTGTATGTGGAGGTTCATATGTTATGTATTACACCCCCCATATATCACATGTAGCTTCTGCTGCCTGTATCTGCTGTGTATCTTCTGTATATGGAGTTCATGTTATGTATTATCCCCCCCCATATATCACATGTAGCTTCTGCCGCCTGTATCTGCTGTGTATCTTCTGTATGTGGAGGTTCATATGTTATGTATTACCCCCCATATATCACATGTAGCTTCTGCCGCCTGTATTTGCTGCGTATCTTCAGTATATGGAGGTTCATATGTTATATATTACCCCCCCCCCCATATATCACATGTAGCTTCTGCCGCCTGTATCTGCTGTGTATCTTCTGTATGTGGAGGTTCATATGTTATGTATTACCCCCCCCCCCATATATCACATGTAGCTTCTGCCGCCTGTATCTGCTGCGTATCTTCAGTAAACGGAGGTTCATATGTTATGTATTACCCCCCCCCATATATTACATGTAGCTTCTGCCGCCTGTATCTGCTGCGTATCTTCAGTATACGGAGGTTCATATGTTATATATTACCCCCCCCATATATCACATGTAGCTTCTGCCGCCTGTATCTGCTGTGTATCTTCTGTATGTGGAGGTTCATATGTTATGTATTACCCCCCCCCATATATCACATGTAGCTTCTGCCGCCTGTATCTGCTGCGTATCTTCTGTATGTGGAGGTTCATATGTTATGTATTACCCCCCCCCCATATATCACATGTAGCTTCTGCCGCCTGTATTTGCTGCGTATCTTCAGTATATGGAGGTTCATATGTTATATATTACCCCCCCCATATATCACATGTAGCTTCTGCCGCCTGTATCTGCTGTGTATCTTCTGTATGTGGAGGTTCATATGTTATGTATTACCCCCCCCCCCATATATCACATGTAGCTTCTGCCGCCTGTATCTGCTGCGTATCTTCAGTAAACGGAGGTTCATATGTTATGTATTACCCCCCCCCATATATTACATGTAGCTTCTGCCGCCTGTATCTGCTGCGTATCTTCAGTATACGGAGGTTCATATGTTATATATTACCCCCCCCATATATCACATGTAGCTTCTGCCGCCTGTATCTGCTGTGTATCTTCTGTATGTGGAGGTTCATATGTTATGTATTACCCCCCCCATATATCACATGTAGCTTCTGCCGCCTGTATCTGCTGCGTATCTTCTGTATGTGGAGGATCATATGTTATGTATTACCCCCCCCCCATATATCACATGTAGCTTCTGCCGCCTGTATCTGCTGCGTATCTTCTGTATGTGGAGGTTCATATGTTATGTATTACCCGCCCCCCCATATATCACATGTAGCTTCTGCCGCCTGTATCTGCTGCGTATCTTCTGTATGTGGAGGTTCATATGTTATGTATTACCCCCCATATATCACATGTAGCTTCTGCCGCCTGTATCTGCTGCGTATCTTCTGTATGTGGAGGTTCATATGTTATGTATTACCCCCCATATATCACATGTAGCTTCTGCCGCCTGTATCTGCTGCGTATCTTCAGTATATGGAGGTTCATATGTTATGTATTACCCCTCCCCATATATCACATGTAGCTTCTGACGCCTGTATCTGCTGCGTATCTTCTGTATATGGAGGTTCATATGTTATGTATTACCCCCCCTCCCAATATATCACATGTAGCTTCTGACGCCTGTATCTGCTGCGTATCTTCTGTATGTGGAGGTTCATATGTTATGTATTACCCCCCCCCCCATATATAACATGTAGCTTCTGCCGCCTGTATCTGCTCCGTATCTTCTGTATATGGAGGTTCATATGTTATGTATTCCCCCCCCCCATATATCACATGTAGCTTCTGCCGCCTGTATCTGCTGCGTATCTTCTGTATGTGGAGGTTCATATGTTATGTATTACCCGCCCCCCCATATATCACATGTAGCTTCTGCCGCCTGTATCTGCTGTGTATCTTCTGTATGTGGAGGTTCATATGTTATGTATTACCCCCCCTCCATATATCACATGTAGCTTCTGCCGCCTGTATCTGCTGTGTATCTTCTGTATGTGGAGGTTCATATGTTATGTATTACCCCCCCCCCCATATATCACATGTAGCTTCTGCCGCCTGTATCTGCTGCGTATCTTCTGTATGTGGAGGTTCATATGTTATGTATTACCCCCCATATATCACATGTAGCTTCTGCCGCCTGTATCTGCTGCGTATCTTCTGTATGTGGAGGTTCATATGTTATGTATTACCCCCCATATATCACATGTAGCTTCTGCCGCCTGTATCTGCTGCGTATCTTCAGTATATGGAGGTTCATATGTTATGTATTACCCCTCCCCATATATCACATGTAGCTTCTGACGCCTGTATCTGCTGCGTATCTTCTGTATATGGAGGTTCATATGTTATGTATTACCCCCCCCCTCCCAATATATCACATGTAGCTTCTGACGCCTGTATCTGCTGCGTATCTTCTGTATGTGGAGGTTCATATGTTATGTATTACCCCCCCCCCCATATATCACATGTAGCTTCTGCCGCCTGTATCTGCTGCATATCTTCTGTATATGGAGGTTCATATGTTATGTATTACCCCCCCCATATATCACATGTAATTCTGCCGCCTGTATCTGCTCCGTATCTTCTGTATATGGAGGTTCATATGTTATGTATTTCCCCCCCCCCATATATCACATGTAGCTTCTGCCGCCTTTATCTGCTGTGTATCTTCTATATGTGGATGTTCATGTTATGTATTACCCCCCCCCCATATATCACATGTAGCTTCTGCCGCCTGTATCTGCTGCGTATCTTCTGTATATGGAGGTTCATATGTTATATATTACCCCCCCCCCCATATATCACATGTAGCTTCTGCCGCCTGTATCTGCTGCATATCTTCTGTATGTGGAGGTTCATATGTTATGTATTACCCCCCCATATATCACATGTAGCTTCTGCCGCCTGTATCTGCTGCGTATCTTCTGTATATGGAGGTTCATATGTTATGTATTACCCCCCCATATATCACATGTAGCTTCTGCCGCCTGTATCTGCTGCGTATCTTCTGTATGTGGAGGTTCATATGTTATGTATTACCCCCCCCATATATCACATGTAGCTTCTGCCGCCTGTATCTGCTGCGTATCTTCTGTATGTGGAGGTTCATATGTTATGTTTTACCCCCCCCCCTTATATCACATGTAGCTTCTGCCGCCTGTATCTGCTGCGTATCTTCAGTATATGGAGGTTCATATGTTATATATTACCCCCCCCATATATCACATGTAGCTTCTGCCGCCTGTATCTGCTGTGTATCTTCTGTATGTGGAGGTTCATATGTTATGTATTACCCCCCCCCATATATCACATGTAATTCTGCCGCCTGTATCTGCTGCGTATCTTCTGTATGTGGAGGTTCATATGTTATATATTACCCCCCCCCCCATATATCACATGTAGCTTCTGCCGCCTGTATCTGCTGCGTATCTTCTGTATGTGGAGGTTCATATGTTATGTATTACCCCCCCCATATATCACATGTAGCTTCTGACGCCTGTATCTGCTGCGTATCTTCTGTATATGGAGGTTCATATGTTATGTATTACCCCCCCCTCCCAATATATCACATGTAGCTTCTGACGCCTGTATCTGCTGCGTATCTTCTGTATGTGGAGATTCATATGTTATGTATTACCCCCCCCCCCATATATCACATGTGGCTTCTGCCGCCTGTATCTGCTGCGTATCTTCTGTATGTGGAGGTTCATATGTTATGTATTACCCCCCCATATATCACATGTAGCTTCTGCCGCCTGTATCTGCTGCGTATCTTCTGTATGTGGAGGTTCATATGTTATGTATTACCCCCCCCCCATATATCACATGTAGCTTCTGCCGCCTGTATCTGCTGCGTATCTTCTGTATATGGAGGTTCATATGTTATGTATTACCCCCTCCCATATATCACATGTAGCTTCTGACGCCTGTATCTGCTGCGTATCTTCTGTATGTGGAGGTTCATATGTTATGTATTACCCCCCCCCCATATATCACATGTAGCTTCTGCCGCCTGTATCTGCTGTGTATCTTCTGTATCTGGAGGTTCATGTTATGTATTACCCCCCCCCATATATCACATGTAGCTTCTGCCGCCTGTATCTGCTGCGTATCTTCTGTATGTGGAGGTTCATATGTTATGTATTACCCCCCCATATATCACATGTAGCTTCTGCCGCCTGTATGTGCTGCGTATCTTCTGTATATGGAGGTTCATATGTTATGTATTACCCCCCCCCCCCATATATCACATGTAGCTTCTTCCGCCTGTATCTGCTGCGTATCTTCTGTATGTGGAGGTTCATATGTTATGTATTACCCCCTCCCCCCATATATCACATGTAGCTTCTGACGCCTGTATCTGCTGCGTATCTTCTGTATATGGAGGTTCATATGTTATGTATTACCCCCCCATATATCACATGTAGCTTCTGCCGCCTGTATCTGCTGCGTATCTTCTGTATGTGGAGGTTCATATGTTATGTATTACCCCCCCCATATATCACATGTAGCTTCTGCCGCCTGTATCTGCTGCGTATCTTCTGTATGTTGAGGTTCATATGTTATGTATTACCCCCCATATATCACATGTAGCTTCTGCCGCCTGTATCTGCTGCTTATCTTCTGTATGTGGAGGTTCATATGTTATGTATTACCCCCCCATATATCACATGTAGCTTCTGACGCCTGTATCTGCTGTGTATCTTCTGTATATGGAGGTTCATATGTTATGTATTACCCCCCCCATATATCACATGTAGCTTCTGCCTCCTGTATCTGCTGCGTATCTTCTGTATGTGGAGATTCATATGTTATATATTACCCCCCCCATATATCACATGTAGCTTCTGCCGCCTGTATCTGCTTCGTATCTTCTGTATGTGGAGGTTCATATGTTATGTATTACCCCCCCCCCCCCATATATCACATGTAGCTTCTGCCGCCTGTATCTGCTGCGTATCTTCTGTATGTGGAGGTTCATATGTTATGTATTACCCCCCCCATATATCACATGTAGCTTCTGCCGCCTGTATCTGCTGCGTATCTTCTGTATGTGGAGGTTCATATGTTATGTATTACCCCCCCCCCATATATCACATGTAGCTTCTGCCGCCTGTATCTGCTGCGTATCTTCTGTATGTTGAGGTTCATATGTTATGTATTACCCCCCCCATATATCACATGTAGCTTCTGCCGCCTGTATCTGCTGCGTATCTTCTGTATATGGAGGTTCATATGTTATGTATTACCCCCCATATATCACATGTAGCTTCTGACGCCTGTATCTGCTGCGTATCTTCTGTATACGGAGGTTTATGTTATGTATTACCCCCCCATATATCACATGTAGCTTCTGACGCCTGTATCTGCTGCGTATCTTCTGTATATGGAGGTTCATATGTTATGTATTACCCCCCCCCATATATCACATGTAGCTTCTGCCGCCTGTATCTGCTGCGTATCTTCTGTATGTGGAGGTTCATGTTATGTATTACCCCCCCCCATATATCACATGTAGCTTCTGCCGCCTGTATCTGCTGCGTATCTTCTGTATGTGGAGGTTCATATGTTATGTATTACCCCCCCCCATATATCACAAGTAGCTTCTGCCGCCTGTATCTGCTGCGTATCTTCTGTATGTGGAGGTTCATATGTTATGTATTACCCCCCCCCCATATATCACATGTAGCTTCTGCCGCCTGTATCTGCTGCGTATCTTCTGTATGTGGAGGTTCATATGTTATGTATTACCCCCCCCCATATATCACATGTAGCTTCTGCCGCCTGTATCTGCTGCGTATCTTCAGTATATGGAGGTTCATATGTTATGTATTACCCCCCCATATATCACATGTAGCTTCTGCCGCCTGTATCTGCTGCGTATCTTCTGTATATGGAGTTCATGTTATGTATTACCCCCCCATATATCACATGTAGCTTCTGCCGCCTGTATCTGCTGTGTATCTTCTGTATGTGGAGGTTCATATGTTATGTATTACCCCCCCCATATATCACATGTAGCTTCTGCCCCCTGTATCTGCTGCGTATCTTCTGTATGTGGAGGTTCATATGTTATGTATTACCCCCCCATATATCACATGTAATTCTGCCGCCTGTATCTGCTGCGTATCTTCTGTATATTGAGGTTCATGTTATGTATTACCCCCCCATATATCACATGTAGCTTCTGCCGCCTGTATCTGCTGCGTATCTTCTGTATGTGGAGGTTCATGTTATGTATTACCCCCCCCCATATATCACATGTAGCTTCTGCCGCCTGTATCTGCTGCGTATCTTCTGTATATGGAGGTTCATATGTTATGTATTACCCCCCCCAAATATCACATGTAGCTTCTGCCGCCTGTATCTGCTGCGTATCTTCTGTATGTGGAGGTTCATATGTTATGTATTACCCCCCCCATATATCACATGTAGCTTCTGCCGCCTGTATCTGCTGCGTATCTTCAGTATACGGAGGTTCATATGTTATATATTACCCCCCCCCATATATCACATGTAGCTTCTGCCGCCTGTATCTGCTGTGTATCTTCTGTATGTGGAGGTTCATATGTTATGTATTACCCCCCCCCCATATATCACATGTAGCTTCTGCCGCCTGTATCTGCTGCGTATCTTCTGTATGTGGAGGTTCATATGTTATGTATTACCCCCCCCCCCCCATATATCACATGTAGCTTCTGCCGCCTGTATCTGCTGCGTATCTTCTGTATGTGGAGGTTCATATGTTATGTATTACCCGCCCCCCCATATATCACATGTAGCTTCTGCCGCCTGTATCTGCTGCATATCTTCTGTATGTGGAGGTTCATATGTTATGTATTACCCCCCATATATCACATGTAGCTTCTGCCGCCTGTATCTGCTGCGTATCTTCTGTATGTGGAGGTTCATATGTTATGTATTACCCCCCATATATCACATGTAGCTTCTGCCGCCTGTATCTGCTGCGTATCTTCAGTATATGGAGGTTCATATGTTATGTATTACCCCTCCCCATATATCACATGTAGCTTCTGACGCCTGTATCTGCTGCGTATCTTCTGTATATGGAGGTTCATATGTTATATATTACCCCCCCCCCCATATATCACATGTAGCTTCTGCCGCCTGTATCTGCTGTGTATCTTCTGTATGTGGAGGTTCATATGTTATGTATTACCCCCCCCATATATCACATGTAGCTTCTGCCGCCTGTATCTGCTGCGTATCTTCTGTATGTGGAGGTTCATATGTTATGTATTACCCCCCCCCTTATATCACATGTAGCTTCTGCCGCCTGTATCTGCTGCGTATCTTCAGTATATGGAGGTTCATATGTTATATATTACCCCCCCCATATATCACATGTAGCTTCTGCCGCCTGTATCTGCTGTGTATCTTCTGTATGTGGAGGTTCATATGTTATGTATTACCCCCCCCCCCCATATATCACATGTAATTCTGCCGCCTGTATCTGCTGCGTATCTTCTGTATGTGGAGGTTCATATGTTATATATTACCCCCCCCATATATCGCATGTAGCTTCTGCCGCCTGTATCTGCTGCGTATCTTCTGTATGTGGAGGTTCATATGTTATGTATTACCCCCCATATATCACATGTAGCTTCTGCCGCCTGTATCTGCTGCGTATCTTCTGTATGTGGAGGTTCATATGTTATGTATTACCCCCCCCATATATCACATGTAGCTTCTGACGCCTGTATCTGCTGCGTATCTTCTGTATATGGAGGTTCATATGTTATGTATTACCCCCCCCCTCCCAATATATCACATGTAGCTTCTGCCGCCTGTATCTGCTGCGTATCTTCTGTATGTGGAGGTTCATATGTTATGTATTACCCCCCCATATATCACATGTAGCTTCTGCCGCCTGTATCTGCTGCGTATCTTCTGTATGTGGAGGTTCATATGTTATGTATTACCCCCTCCCATATATCACATGTAGCTTCTGACGCCTGTATCTGCTGCGTATCTTCTGTATGTGGAGGTTCATATGTTATGTATTACCCCCCCCCCCCATATATCACATGTAGCTTCTGCCGCCTGTATCTGCTGTGTATCTTCTGTATCTGGAGGTTCATGTTATGTATTACCCCCCCCCCCATATATCACATGTAGCTTCTGCCGCCTGTATCTGCTGCGTATCTTCTGTATATGGAGTTCATGTTATGTATTACCCCCCCATATATCACATGTAGCTTCTGCCGCCTGTATCTGCTGTGTATCTTCTGTATGTGGAGGTTCATATGTTATGTATTACCCCCCCCCCCATATATCACATGTAGCTTCTGCCGCCTGTATCTGCTGCGTATCTTCTGTATGTGGAGGTTCATATGTTATGTATTACCCCCCCATATATCACATGTAATTCTGCCGCCTGTATCTGCTGCGTATCTTCTGTATATGGAGGTTCATGTTATGTATTACCCCCCCATATATCACATGTAGCTTCTGCCGCCTGTATCTGCTGCGTATCTTCTGTATGTGGAGGTTCATGTTATGTATTACCCCCCCCCCATATATCACATGTAGCTTCTGCCGCCTGTATCTGCTGCGTATCTTCTGTATGTGGAGGTTCATATGTTATGTATTACCCCCCCCCCATATATCACATGTAGCTTCTGCCGCCTGTATCTGCTGTGTATCTTCTGTATATGGAGGTTCATATGTTATGTATTACCCCCCCCATATATCACATGTAGCTTCTGCCGCCTGTATCTTCTGCGTATCTTCAGTATATGGAGGTTCATATGTTATGTATTACCCCCCCCCATATATCACATGTAGCTTCTGCCGCCTGTATCTGCTGCGTATCTTCTGTATGTGGAGGTTCATATGTTATGTATTACCCCCCCCCCATATATCACATGTAGCTTCTGCCGCCTGTATCTGCTGCGTATCTTCTGTATGTGGAGGTTCATATGTTATGTATTACCCCCCCCCATATATCACGTGTAGCTTCTGCCGCCTGTATGTGCTGCGTATCTTCTGTATGTGGAGGTTCATATGTTATGTATTACCCCCCCCCCATATATCACATGTAGCTTCTGCCGCCTGTATCTGCTGCGTATCTTCTGTATATGGAGGTTCATATGTTATGTATTACCCCCCCCCCATATATCACATGTAGCTTCTGCCGCCTGTATCTGCTGCGTATCTTCTGTATGTGGAGGTTCATATGTTATGTATTACCCCCCCATATATCACATGTAGCTTCTGCCGCCTGTATCTGCTGCGTATCTTCTGTATGTGGAGGTTCATATGTTATGTATTACCCCCCCCCCCCCATATATCACATGTAGCTTCTGCCGCCTGTATCTGCTGCGTATCTTCTGTATGTGGAGGTTCAGATGTTATGTATTACACCCCCCCATATATCACATGTAGCTTCTCCTGCCTGTATCTGCTGTGTATCTTCTGTATGTGGAGGTTCATATGTTATGTATTACCCCCCCCATATATCACATGTAGCTTCTGCCGCCTGTATCTGCTGCGTATCTTCTGTATATGGAGGTTCATATGTTATGTATTACCCCCTCCCATATATCACATGTAGCTTCTGACGCCTGTATCTGCTGCGTATCTTCTGTATGTGGAGGTTCATATGTTATGTATTACCCCCCCCCCCCATATATCACATGTAGCTTCTGCCGCCTGTATCTGCTGTGTATCTTCTGTATCTGGAGGTTCATGTTATGTATTACCCCCCCCCCCATATATCACATGTAGCTTCTGCCGCCTGTATCTGCTGCGTATCTTCTGTATATGGAGTTCATGTTATGTATTACCCCCCCATATATCACATGTAGCTTCTGCCGCCTGTATCTGCTGTGTATCTTCTGTATGTGGAGGTTCATATGTTATGTATTACCCCCCCCCCCCATATATCACATGTAGCTTCTGCCCCCTGTATCTGATGCGTATCTTCTGTATGTGGAGGTTCATATGTTATGTATTACCCCCCCCCCATATATCACATGTAGCTTCTGCCGCCTGTATCTGCTGCGTATCTTCTGTATGTGGAGGTTCATATGTTATGTATTACCCCCCCCATATATCACATGTAATTCTGCCGCCTGTATCTGCTGCGTATCTTCTGTATATGGAGGTTCATGTTATGTATTACCCCCCCATATATCACATGTAGCTTCTGCCGCCTGTATCTGCTGCGTATCTTCTGTATGTGGAGGTTCATGTTATGTATTACCCCCCCCCATATATCACATGTAGCTTCTGTCGCCTGTATCTGCTGCGTATCTTCTGTATGTGGAGGTTCATATGTTATGTATTACCCCCCCCCATATATCACATGTAGCTTCTGCCGCCTGTATCTGCTGTGTATCTTCTGTATATGGAGGTTCATATGTTATGTATTACCCCCCCCATATATCACATGTAGCTTCTGCCGCCTGTATCTTCTGCGTATCTTCAGTATATGGAGGTTCATATGTTATGTATTACCCCCCCATATATCACATGTAGCTTCTGCCGCCTGTATCTGCTGCGTATCTTCTGTATGTGGAGGTTCATATGTTATGTATTACCCCCCCCCCATATATCACGTGTAGCTTCTGCCGCCTGTATGTGCTGCGTATCTTCTGTATGTGGAGGTTCATATGTTATGTATTACCCCCCCCATATATTACATGTAGCTTCTGCCGCCTGTATCTGCTGCGTATCTTCTGTATATGGAGGTTCATATGTTATGTATTACCCCCCCCCATATATCACATGTAGCTTCTGCCGCCTGTATCTGCTGCGTATCTTCTGTATGTGGAGGTTCATATGTTATGTATTACCCCCCCATATATCACATGTAGCTTCTGCCGCCTGTATCTGCTGCGTATCTTCTGTATGTGGAGGTTCATATGTTATGTATTACCCCCCCCCCATATATCACATGTAGCTTCTGCCGCCTGTATCTGCTGCGTATCTTCTGTATGTGGAGGTTCACATGTTATGTATTACACCCCCCCATATATCACATGTAGCTTCTCCTGCCTGTATCTGCTGTGTATCTTCTGTATGTGGAGGTTCATATGTTATGTATTACCCCCCCCATATATCACATGTAGCTTCTGCCGCCTGTATCTGCTGCGTATCTTCTGTATATGGAGGTTCATATGTTATGTATTACCCCCCCATATATCACATGTAGCTTCTGCCGCCTGTATCTGCTGTGTATCTTCAGTATATGGAGGTTCATATGTTATGTATTACCCCCCCCCCCCATATATCACATGTAGCTTCTGCCGCCTGTATCTGCTGCGTATCTTCAGTATATGGAGGTTCATATGTTATATATTACCCCCCCCATATATCACATGTAGCTTCTGCCGCCTGTATCTGCTGTGTATCTTCTGTATGTGGAGGTTCATATGTTCTGTATTACCCCCCCCCCCCATATATGACATGTAGCTTCTGCCGCCTGTATTTGCTGCGTATCTTCTGTATGTGGAGGTTCATATGTTATGTATTACCCCCCCCCCATATATCACATGTAGCTTCTGCCGCCTGTATCTGCTGTGTATCTTCTGTATGTGGAGGTTCATATGTTATGTATTACCCCCCCCCCCCATATATCACATGTAGCTTCTGCCGCCTGTGTCTGCTGCGTATCTTCAGTATACGGAGGTTCGTATGTTATGTATTACCCCCCCATATATCACATGTAGCTTCTGCCGCCTGTATCTGCTGTGTATCTTCTGTATGTGGAGGTTCATATGTTATGTATTACCCCCCCCCATATATCACATGTAGCTTCTGCCGCCTGTATCTGCTGCGTATCTTCTGTATGTGGAGGTTCATATGTTATGTATTACCCCCCCCATATATCACATGTAGCTTCTGCCGCCTGTATCTGCTGCGTATCTTCTGTATGTGGAGGTTCATATGTTATGTATTACCCCCCCCCCATATATCACATGTAGCTTCTGCCGCCTGTATCTGCTGCGTATCTTCTGTATGTGGAGGTTCATATGTTATGTATTACCCCCCATATATCACATGTAGCTTCTGCCGCCTGTATCTGCTGCGTATCTTCTGTATGTGGAGGTTCATATGTTATGTATTACCCCCCATATATCACATGTAGCTTCTGCCGCCTGTATCTGCTGCGTATCTTCAGTATATGGAGGTTCATATGTTATGTATTACCCCTCTCCATATATCACATGTAGCTTCTGACGCCTGTATCTGCTGCGTATCTTCTGTATATGGAGGTTCATATGTTATGTATTACCCCCCCCCCCTCCCAATATATCACATGTAGCTTCTGACGCCTGTATCTGCTGCGTATCTTCTGTATGTGGAGGTTCATATGTTATGTATTACCCCCCCATATATCACATGTAGCTTCTGCCGCCTGTATCTGCTGCGTATCTTCTGTATGTGGAGGTTCATATGTTATGTATTACCCCCCCCCCCCCATATATCACATGTAGCTTCTGCCGCCTGTATCTGCTGCGTATCTTCTGTATATGGAGGTTCATATGTTATGTATTACCCCCCCCCCATATATCACATGTAGCTTCTGCCGCCTGTATCTGCTGCATATCTTCTGTATGTGGAGGTTCATATGTTATGTATTTCCCCCCCCCCCCATATATCACATGTAGCTTCTGACGCCTGTATCTGCTGTGTATCTTCTGTATATGGAGGTTCATATGTTATGTATTACCCCCCCATATATCACATGTAGCTTCTGCCGCCTGTATCTGCTGTGTATCTTCTGTATGTGGATGTTCATGTTATGTATTACCCCCCCATATATCACATGTAGCTTCTGCCGCCTGTATCCTCTGTGTATCTTCTGTATGTGGATGTTCATGTTATGTATTACCCCCCATATATCACATGTAGCTTCTGCCGCCTGTATCTGCTGCGTATCTTCTGTATATGGAGGTTCATATGTTATATATTACCCCCCCCCCATATATCACATGTAGCTTCTGCCGCCTGTATCTGCTGTGTATCTTCTGTATGTGGAGGTTCATATGTTATGTATTACCCCCCCCCCCTTATATCACATGTAGCTTCTGCCGCCTGTATCTGCTGCGTATCTTCAGTATATGGAGGTTCATATGTTATATATTACCCCCCCCCCCCATATATCACATGTAGCTTCTGCCGCCTGTATCTGCTGTGTATCTTCTGTATGTGGAGGTTCATATGTTATGTATTACCCCCCATATATCACATGTAGCTTCTGCCGCCTGTATCTGCTGCGTATCTTCAGTATATGGAGGTTCATATGTTATATATTACCCCCCCCCCATATATCACATGTAGTTTCTGCCGCCTGTATCTGCTGTGTATCTTCTGTATGTGGAGGTTCATATGTTATGTATTACCCCCCCCCATATATCACATGTAGCTTCTGCCGCCTGTATCTGCTGCGTATCTTCTGTATGTGAAGGTTCATATGTTATGTATTACCCCCCCCCCATATATCACATGTAGCTTCTGCCGCCTGTATCTGCTGCGTATCTTCTGTATGTGAAGGTTCATATGTTATGTATTACCCCCCCCATATATCACATGTAATTCTGCCGCCTGTATCTGCTGCGTATCTTCTGTATGTGGAGGTTCATATGTTATATATTACCCCCCCCCCCCCATATATCACATGTAGCTTCTGCCGCCTGTATCTGCTGCGTATCTTCTGTATGTGGAGGTTCATATGTTATGTATTACCCCCCATATATCACGTGTAGCTTCTGCCGCCTGTATCTGCTGCGTATATTCTGTATGTGGAGGTTCATATGTTATGTATTATCCCTCCCCATATATCACATGTAGCTTCTGATGCCTGTATCTGCTGCGTATCTTCTGTATATGGAGGTTCATATGCTATGTATTACCCCCCCCCCCCATATATCACATGTAGCTTCTGCCGCCTGTATCTGCTCCATATCCTCTGTATATGGAGGTTCATGTTATGTATTACCCCCCCCCATATATCACATGTAGCTTCTGCCGCCTGTATCTGCTGCGTATCTTCTGTATGTGGAGGTTCATATGTTATGTATTACCCCCCCCCACCCCCCCATATATCACATGTAGCTTCTGCCGCCTGTATCTGCTGCGTATCTTCTGTATATGGAGGTTCATATGTTATGTATTACCCCCCCCATATATCACATGTAGCTTCTGACGCCTGTATCTGCTGCGTATCTTCTGTATGTGGAGGTTCATATGTTATGTATTTCCCCCCCATATATCACATGTAGCTTCTGACGCCTCTATCTGCTCCGTATCTTCTGTATATGGAGGTTCATATGTTATGTATTTCCCCCCCCCATATATCACATGTAGCTTCTGCCGCCTGTATCTGCTGTGTATCTTCTGTATGTGGATGTTCATGTTATGTATTACCCCCCCATATATCACATGTAGCTTCTGCCGCCTGTATCTGCTGCGTATCTTCTGTATATGGAGGTTCATATGCTATGTATTACCCCCCCCCCCATATATCACATGTAGCTTCTGCCGCCTGTATCTGCTCCATATCCTCTGTATATGGAGGTTCATGTTATGTATTACCCCCCCCATATATCACATGGAGCTTCTGACGCCTGTATCTGCTGTGTATCTTCTGTATGTGGAGGTTCATATGTTATATATTACCCCCACCCCATATATCACATGTAGCTTCTGCCGCCTGTATCTGCTGCTTATCTTCTGTATGTGGAGGTTCATATGTTATGTATTACCCCCCCCATATATCACATGTAGCTTCTGCCGCCTGTATCTGCTGTGTATCTTCTGTATGTGGAGGTTCATGTTATGTATTACCCCCCCCCATATATCACATGTAGCTTCTGCCGCCTGTATCTGCTGCGTATCTTCTGTATGTGGAGGTTCATATGGTATGTATTACCCCCCCATATATCACATGTAGCTTCTGCCGCCTGTATCTGCTGCGTATCTTCTGTATATGGAGGTTCATATGTTATGTATTACCCCCCCATATATCACATGTAGCTTCTGCCGCCTGTATCTGCTGCGTATCTTCTGTATGTGGAGGTTCCTATGTTATGTATTACCCCCCCCCCATATATCACATGTAGCTTCTGCCGCCTGTATCTGCTGCGTATCTTCTGTATATGGAGGTTCATATGTTATGTATTACCCCCCCATATATCACATGTAGCTTCTGACGCCTGTATCTGCTTCGTATCTTCTGTATGTGGAGGTTCATATTTTATGTATTACCCCCCCCATATATCACATGTAGCTTCTGACGCCTGTATCTGCTGCGTATCTTCTGTATACGGAGGTTCATATGTTATGTATTACCCCCCCATATATCACATGTAGCTTCTGCCGCCTGTATCTGCTGCGTATCTTCTGTATGTGGAGGTTCATGTTATGTATTACCCCCCCATATATCACATGTAGCTTCTGACGCCTGTATCTGCTGCGTATCTTCTGTATGTGGAGGTTCATATGTTATGTATTACCCCCCCCCCATATATCACATGTAGCTTCTGCCGCCTGTATCTGCTCCGTATCTTCTGTATATGGAGGTTCATATGTTATGTATTACCCCCCCATATATCACATGTAGCTTCTGACGCCTGTATCTGCTGTGTATCTTCTGTATGTGGAGGTTCATATGTTATGTATTACCCCCCCCCATATATCACATGTAGCTTCTGCCGCCTGTATCTGCTGCGTATCTTCTGTATGTGGAGGTTCATATGTTATATATTACCCCCCCCCATATATCACATGTAGCTTCTGCCGCCTGTATCTGCTGCGTATCTTCTGTATGTGGAGGTTCATGTTATGTATTACCCCCCCCCCCCCATATATCACATGTAGCTTCTGACGCCTGTATCTGCTGCGTATCTTCTGTATGTGGAGTTTCATATGTTATGTATTACCCCCCCATATATCACATGTAGCTTCTGCCGCCTGTATCTGCTGCGTATCTTCTGTATGTGGAGGTTCATGTTATGTATTACCCCCCCCCCCCATATATCACATGTAGCTTCTGCCGCCTCTATCTGCTGCGTATCTTCTGTATGTGGAGTTTCATATGTTATGTATTACCCCCCCATATATCACATGTAGCTTCTGCCGCCTGTATCTGCTGCGTATCTTCTGTATATGGAGGTTCATATGTTATGTGTTACCCCCCCCATATATCACATGTAGCTTCTGACGCCTGTATCTGCTGCGTATCTTCTGTATGCGGAGGTTCATATGTTATGTATTACCCCCCCATATATCACATGTAGCTTCTGCCGCCTGTATCTGCTGCGTATCTTCTGTATGTGGAGGTTCATATGTTATGTATTACCCCTCCCCATATATCACATGTAGCTTCTGACGCCTGTATCTGCTGCGTATCTTCTGTATATGGAGGTTCATATGTTATGTATTACCCCCCCCCCTCCCAATATATCACATGTAGCTTCTGACGCCTGTATCTGCTGCGTATCTTCTGTATGTGGAGATTCATATGTTATGTATTACCCCCCCATATATCACATGTAGCTTCTGCCGCCTGTATCTGCTGCGTATCTTCTGTATATGGAGGTTCATATGTTATGTATTACCCCCCCCCCATATATCACATGTAGCTTCTGCCGCCTGTATCTGCTGCATATCTTCTGTATATGGAGGTTCTTATGTTATGTATTACCCCCCCATATATCACATGTAGCTTCTGCCGCCTGTATCTGCTGCGTATCTTCTGTATGTGGAGGTTCATATGTTATGTATTACCCCCCCATATATCACATGTAGCTTCTGCCGCCTGTATCTGCTGCGTATCTTCTGTATGTGGAGGTTCATATGTTATGTATTACCCCCCCCCCCCCATATATCACATGTAGCTTCTGCCGCCTGTATCTGCTGCGTATCTTCTGTATGTGGAGGTTCATATGTTATGTATTTCCCCCCCATATATCACATGTAGCTTCTGACGCCTCTATCTGCTCCATATCTTCTGTATATGGAGGTTCATATGTTATGTATTTCCCCCCCCCCATATATCACATGTAGCTTCTGCCGCCTGTATCTGCTGTGTATCTTCTGTATGTGGATGTTCATGTTATGTATTACCCCCCCATATATCACATGTAGCTTCTGCCGCCTGTATCTGCTGCGTATCTTCTGTATATGGAGGTTCATATGCTATGTATTACCCCCCCCCCATATATCACATGTAGCTTCTGCCGCCTGTATCTGCTCCATATCCTCTGTATATGGAGGTTCATGTTATGTATTACCCCCCCATATATCACATGGAGCTTCTGACGCCTGTATCTGCTGTGTATCTTCTGTATGTGGAGGTTCATATGTTATATATTACCCCCCCCCCCATATATCACATGTAGCTTCTGCCGCGTGTATCTGCTGCTTATCTTCTGTATGTGGAGGTTCATATGTTATGTATTACCCCCCCCATATATCACATGTATCTTCTGCCGCCTGTATCTGCTGTGTATCTTCTGTATGTGGAGGTTCATATGTTATGTATTACCCCCCCCCCATATATCACATGTAGCTTCTGCCGCCTGTATCTGCTGCGTATCTTCTGTATGTGGAGGTTCATATGTTATGTATTACCCCCCCATATATCACATATAGCTTCTGCCGCCTGTATCTGCTTCGTATGTTCTGTATGTGGAGGTTCATATGTTATGTATTACCCCCCCCCCCCATATATCACATGTAGCTTCTGACGCCTGTATCTGCTGCGTATCTTCTGTATACGGAGGTTCACATGTTATGTATTACCCCCCCATATATCACATGTAGCTTCTGCCGCCTGTATCTGCTGCGTATCTTCTGTATGTGGAGGTTCATGTTATGTATTACCCCCCCATATATCACATGTAGCTTCTGACGCCTGTATCTGCTGCGTATCTTCTGTATGTGGAGGTTCATATGTTATGTATTACCCCCCCCCCATATATCACATGTAGCTTCTGCCGCCTGTATCTGCTCCGTATCTTCTGTATATGGAGGTTCATATGTTATGTATTACCCCCCCATATATCACATGTAGCTTCTAACGCCTGTATCTGCTGTGTATCTTCTGTATGTGGAGGTTCATATGTTATATATTACCCCCCCCCCATATATCACATGTAGCTTCTGCCGCCTGTATCTGCTGCGTATCTTCTGTATGTGGAGGTTCATGTTATGTATTACCCCCCCCATATATCACATGTAGCTTCTGACGCCTGTATCTGCTGCGTATCTTCTGTATGTGGAGGTTCATATGTTATGTATTACCCCCCCATATATCACATGTAGCTTCTGCCGCCTGTATCTGCTGCGTATCTTCTGTATGTGGAGGTTCATATGTTATGTATTACCCCCCCCATATATCACATGTAGCTTCTGCCGCCTGTATCTGCTGTGTATCTTCTGTATATGGAGGTTCATATGTTATGTATTACCCCCCCATATATCACATGTAGCTTCTGCCGCCTGTATGTGCTGCGTATCTTCTGTATGTGGAGGTTCATATGTTATGTATTACCCCCCCCCCCATATATCACATGTAGCTTCTGCCGCCTGTATCTGCTGCGTATCTTCTGTATATGGAGGTTCATATGTTATGTATTACCCCCCCCCCATATATCACATGTAGCTTCTGCCGCCTGTATCTGCTGCGTATCTTCTGTATGTGGAGGTTCATATGTTATGTATTACCCCCCATATATCACATGTAGCTTCTGCCGCCTGTATCTGCTGCGTATCTTCTGTATGTGGAGGTTCATATGTTATGTATTACCCCCTCCCCCATATATCACATGTAGCTTCTGCCGCCTGTATCTGCTGCGTATCTTCTGTATGTGGAGGTTCACATGTTATGTATTACACCCCCCCATATATCACATGTAGCTTCTCCTGCCTGTATCTGCTGCGTATCTTCTGTATATGGAGGTTCATATGTTATGTATTACCCCCCCCCCCCCATATATCACATGTAGCTTCTGCCGCCTGTATCTGCTGCGTATCTTCTGTATATGGAGGTTCATATGTTATGTATTACCCCCCCCCATATATCACATGTAGCTTCTGCCGCCTGTATCTGCTGCGTATCTTCTGTATATGGAGGTTCATATGTTATGTATTACCCCCCCCCATATATCACATGTAGCTTCTGCCGCCTGTATCTGCTGTGTATCTTCTGTATGTGGAGGTTCATATGTTATGTATTACCCCCCCATATATCACATGTAGCTTCTGACGCCTGTATCTGCTGCGTATCTTCTGTATATGGAGTTCATATGTTATGTATTACCCCCCCCATATATCACATGTAGCTTCTGCCGCCTGTATCTGCTGTGTATCTTCTGTATATGGAGTTCATGTTATGTATTACCCCCCCCCCCCATATATCACATGTAGCTTCTGCCGCCTGTATCTGCTGCGTATCTTCTGTATGTGGAGGTTCATATGTTATGTATTACCCCCCCCCCATATATGACATGTAGCTTCTGCCGCCTGTATTTGCTGCGTATCTTCAGTATATGGAGGTTCATATGTTATATATTACCCCCCCCCCATATTTCACATGTAGCTTCTGCCGCCTGTATCTGCTGTGTATCTTCTGTATGTGGAGGTTCATATGTTATGTATTACCCCCCCCCCCCCATATATCACATGTAGCTTCTGCCGCCTGTGTCTGCTGCGTATCTTCAGTATACGGAGGTTCATATGTTATGTATTACCCCCCCCCATATATCACATGTAGCTTCTGCCGCCTGTATCTGCTGCGTATCTTCAGTATACGGAGGTTCATATGTTATATATTACCCCCCCATATATCACATGTAGCTTCTGCCGCCTGTATCTGCTGGGTATCTTCTGTATGTGGAGGTTCATATGTTATGTATTACCCCCCCCCCCCATATATCACATGTAGCTTCTGCCGCCTGTATCTGCTGCGTATCTTCTGTATGTGGAGGTTCATATGTTATGTATTACCCCCCCCCATATATCACATGTAGCTTCTGCCGCCTGTATCTGCTGCGTATCTTCTGTATGTGGAGGTTCATATGTTATGTATTACCCCCCCCCCCATATATCACATGTAGCTTCTGCCGCCTGTATCTGCTGCGTATCTTCTGTATGTGGAGGTTCATATGTTATGTATTACCCCCCATATATCACATGTAGCTTCTGCCGCCTGTATCTGCTGCGTATCTTCTGTATGTGGAGGTTCATATGTTATGTATTACCCCCCATATATCACATGTAGCTTCTGCCGCCTGTATCTGCTGCGTATCTTCAGTATATGGAGGTTCATATGTTATGTATTACCCCCCCCCTCCCAATATATCACATGTAGCTTCTGACGCCTGTATCTGCTGCGTATCTTCTGTATGTGGAGGTTCATATGTTATGTATTACCCCCCCCCATATATCACATGTAGCTTCTGCCGCCTGTATCTGCTGCGTATCTTCTGTATGTGGAGGTTCATATGTTATGTATTACCCCCCCCATATATCACATGTAGATTCTGCCACCTGTATCTGCTGCGTATCTTCTGTATATGGAGGTTCATATGTTATGTATTACCCCCCCCCCATATATCACATGTAGGTTCTGCCGCCTGTATCTGCTGCATATCTTCTGTATGTGGAGGTTCATATGTTATGTATTACCCCCCCCCCCCCATATATCACATGTAGCTTCTGCCGCCTGTGTCTGCTGCGTATCTTCAGTATACGGAGGTTCATATGTTATGTATTACCCCCCCCCATATATCACATGTAGCTTCTGCCGCCTGTATCTGCTGCGTATCTTCAGTATACGGAGGTTCATATGTTATATATTACCCCCCCATATATCACATGTAGCTTCTGCCGCCTGTATCTGCTGGGTATCTTCTGTATGTGGAGGTTCATATGTTATGTATTACCCCCCCCCCATATATCACATGTAGCTTCTGCCGCCTGTATCTGCTGCGTATCTTCTGTATGTGGAGGTTCATATGTTATGTATTACCCCCCCCCATATATCACATGTAGCTTCTGCCGCCTGTATCTGCTGCGTATCTTCTGTATGTGGAGGTTCATATGTTATGTATTACCCCCCCCCCCATATATCACATGTAGCTTCTGCCGCCTGTATCTGCTGCGTATCTTCTGTATGTGGAGGTTCATATGTTATGTATTACCCCCCATATATCACATGTAGCTTCTGCCGCCTGTATCTGCTGCGTATCTTCTGTATGTGGAGGTTCATATGTTATGTATTACCCCCCATATATCACATGTAGCTTCTGCCGCCTGTATCTGCTGCGTATCTTCAGTATATGGAGGTTCATATGTTATGTATTACCCCCCCCCTCCCAATATATCACATGTAGCTTCTGACGCCTGTATCTGCTGCGTATCTTCTGTATGTGGAGGTTTATATGTTATGTATTACCCCCCCCCATATATCACATGTAGCTTCTGCCGCCTGTATCTGCTGCGTATCTTCTGTATGTGGAGGTTCATATGTTATGTATTACCCCCCCCATATATCACATGTAGATTCTGCCACCTGTATCTGCTGCGTATCTTCTGTATATGGAGGTTCATATGTTATGTATTACCCCCCCCCATATATCACATGTAGGTTCTGCCGCCTGTATCTGCTGCATATCTTCTGTATGTGGAGGTTCATATGTTATGTATTACCCCCCCCCCCATATATCACATGTAGCTTCTGCCGCCTGTATCTGCTGCATATCTTCTGTATGTGGAGGTTCATATGTTATGTATTTCCCCCCCCATATATCACATGTAGCTTCTGATGCCTGTATCTGCTGTGTATCTTCTGTATATGGAGGTTCATATGTTATGTATTACCCCCCCATATATCACATGTAGCTTCTGCCGCCTGTATCTGCTGTGTATCTTCTGTATGTGGATGTTCATGTTATGTATTACCCCCCCCATATATCACATGTAGCTTCTGCCGCCTGTATCTGCTGCGTATCTTCTGTATATGGAGGTTCATATGTTATATATTACCCCCCCCCATATATCACATGTAGCTTCTGCCGCCTGTATCTGCTGTGTATCTTCTGTATGTGGAGGTTCATATGTTATGTATTACCCCCCATATATCACATGTAGCTTCTGCCGCCTGTATCTGCTGCGTATCTTCAGTATATGGAGGTTCATATGTTATATATTACCCCCCCCCATATATCACATGTAGCTTCTGCCGCCTGTATCTGCTGTGTATCTTCTGTATGTGGAGGTTCATATGTTATGTATTACCCCCCCCCATATATCACATGTAGCTTCTGCCGCCTGTATCTGCTGCGTATCTTCTGTATGTGGAGGTTCATATGTTATGTATTACCCCCCCCATATATCACATGTAATTCTGCCGCCTGTATCTGCTGCGTATCTTCTGTATGTGGAGGTTCATATGTTATATACTACCCCCCCCCCATATATCACATGTAGCTTCTGCCGCCTGTATCTGCTGCGTATCTTCTGTATGTGGAGGTTCATATGTTATGTATTACCCCTCCCCATATATCACATGTAGCTTCTGACGCCTGTATCTGCTGCGTATCTTCTGTATACGGAGGTTCATATGTTATGTATTACCCCCCCATATATCACATGTAGCTTCTGACGCCTGTATCTGCTTCGTATCTTCTGTATGTGGAGGTTCATATGTTATGTATTACCCCCCCCATATATCACATGTAGCTTCTGACGCCTGTATCTGCTGCGTATCTTCTGTATACGGAGGTTCATATGTTATGTATTACCCCCCCATATATCACATGTAGCTTCTGCCGCCTGTATCTGCTGCGTATCTTCTGTATGTGGAGGTTCATGTTATGTATTACCCCCCCATATATCACATGTAGCTTCTGACGCCTGTATCTGCTGCGTATCTTCTGTATGTGGAGGTTCATATGTTATATATTACCCCCCCCCCCATATATCACATGTAGCTTCTGCCGCCTGTATCTGCTGCGTATCTTCTGTATGTGGAGGTTCATATGTTATGTATTACCCCCCCCCATATATCACATGTAGCTTCTGACGCCTGTATCTGCTGCGTATCTTCTGTATACGGAGGTTCATATGTTATGTATTACCCCCCCATATATCACATGTAGCTTCTGACGCCTGTATCTGCTTCGTATCTTCTGTATGTGGAGGTTCATATGTTATGTATTACCCCCCCCATATATCACATGTAGCTTCTGACGCCTGTATCTGCTGCGTATCTTCTGTATACGGAGGTTCATATGTTATGTATTACCCCCCCATATATCACATGTAGCTTCTGCCGCCTGTATCTGCTGCGTATCTTCTGTATGTGGAGGTTCATGTTATGTATTACCCCCCCATATATCACATGTAGCTTCTGACGCCTGTATCTGCTGCGTATCTTCTGTATGTGGAGGTTCATATGTTATGTATTACCCCCCCCCCCCATATATCACATGTAGCTTCTGCCGCCTGTATCTGCTCCGTATCTTCTGTATATGGAGGTTCATATGTTATGTATTACCCCCCCATATATCACATGTAGCTTCTAACGCCTGTATCTGCTGTGTATCTTCTGTATGTGGAGGTTCATATGTTATATATTACCCCCCCCCCCATATATCACATGTAGCTTCTGCCGCCTGTATCTGCTGCGTATCTTCTGTATGTGGAGGTTCATGTTATGTATTACCCCCCCCATATATCACATGTAGCTTCTGACGCCTGTATCTGCTGCGTATCTTCTGTATGTGGAGGTTCATATGTTATGTATTACCCCCCCATATATCACATGTAGCTTCTGCCGCCTGTATCTGCTGCGTATCTTCTGTATATGGAGGTTCATATGTTATGTATTACCCCCCCATATATCACATGTAGCTTCTGACGCCTGTATCTGCTGCGTATCTTCTGTATACGGAGGTTCATATGTTATGTATTACCCCCCCATATATCACATGTAGCTTCTGCCGCCTGTATCTGCTGCGTATCTTCTGTATGTAGAGGTTCATATGTTATGTATTACCCCTCCCCGTATATCACATGTAGCTTCTGACGCCTGTATCTGCTGCGTATCTTCTGTATATGGAGGTTCATATGTTATGTATTACCCCCCCCCTCCCAATATATCACATGTAGCTTCTGACGCCTGTATCTGCTGCGTATCTTCTGTATGTGGAGATTCATATGTTATGTATTACCCCCCCATATATCACATGTAGCTTCTGCCGCCTGTATCTGCTGCGTATCTTCTGTATGTGGAGGTTCATATGTTATGTATTACCCCCCCCCCCATATATCACATGTAGCTTCTGCCGCCTGTATCTGCTGCGTATCTTCTGTATGTGGAGGTTCATATGTTATGTATTACCCCCCCCCCATATATCACATGTAGCTTCCTCCGCCTGTATGTGCTGCGTATCTTCTGTATGTGGAGGTTCATATGTTATGTATTACCCCCCCCCATATATCACATGTAGCTTCTGCCGCCTGTATCTGCTGCGTATCTTCTGTATATGGAGGTTCATATGTTATGTATTACCCCCCCCCCATATATCACATGTAGCTTCTGCCGCCTGTATCTGCTGCGTATCTTCTGTATGTGGAGGTTCATGTTATGTATTACCCCCCCATATATCACATGTAGCTTCTGCCGCCTGTATCTGCTGCGTATCTTCTGTATGTGGAGGTTCATATGTTATGTATTACCCCCCATATATCACATGTAGCTTCTGCCGCCTGTATCTGCTGCGTATCTTCTGTATGTGGAGGTTCATATGTTATGTATTACCCCCCCCCCCATATATCACATGCAGCTTCTGCCGCCTGTATCTGCTGCGTATCTTCTGTATGTGGAGGTTCACATGTTATGTATTACACCCCCCCATATATCACATGTAGCTTCTCCTGCCTGTATCTGCTGCGTATCTTCTGTATATGGAGGTTCATATGTTATGTATTACCCCCCCCCCATATATCACATGTAGCTTCTGCCGCCTGTATCTGCTGCGTATCTTCTGTATATGGAGGTTCATATGTTATGTATTACCCCCCCCCCATATATCACATGTAGCTTCTGCCGCCTGTATCTGCTGCGTATCTTCTGTATATGGAGGTTCATATGTTATGTATTACCCCCCCCCCCATATATCACATGTAGCTTCTGCCGCCTGTATCTGCTGTGTATCTTCTGTATGTGGAGGTTCATATGTTATGTATTACCCCCCCATATATCACATGTAGCTTCTGACGCCTGTATCTGCTGCGTATCTTCTGTATATGGAGTTCATATGTTATGTATTACCCCCCCATATATCACATGTAGCTTCTGCCGCCTGTATCTGCTGCGTATCTTCTGTATGTGGAGGTTCATATGTTATGTATTACCCCCCCCCCATATATGACATGTAGCTTCTGCCGCCTGTATCTGCTGTGTATCTTCTGTATGTGGAGGTTCATATGTTATGTATTACCCCCCCCCCATATATCACATGTAGCTTCTGCCGCCTGTATTTGCTGCGTATCTTCAGTATATGGAGGTTCATATGTTATATATTACCCCCCCCCCATATATCACATGTAGCTTCTGCCGCCTGTATCTGCTGTGTATCTTCTGTATGTGGAGGTTCATATGTTATGTATTACCCCCCCCCCCCCCCATATATCACATGTAGCTTCTGCCGCCTGTGTCTGCTGCGTATCTTCAGTATACGGAGGTTCATATGTTATGTATTACCCCCCCCCCATATATCACATGTAGCTTCTGCCGCCTGTATCTGCTGCGTATCTTCAGTATACGGAGGTTCATATGTTATATATTACCCCCCCCATATATCACATGTAGCTTCTGCCGCCTGTATCTGCTGTGTATCTTCTGTATGTGGAGGTTCATATGTTATGTATTACCCCCCCCCCCCATATATCACATGTAGCTTCTGCCGCCTGTATCTGCTGCGTATCTTCTGTATGTGGAGGTTCATATGTTATGTATTACCCCCCCATATATCACATGTAGCTTCTGCCGCCTGTATCTGCTGCGTATCTTCTGTATGTGGAGGTTCATATGTTATGTATTACCCCCCCCCATATATCACATGTAGCTTCTGCCGCCTGTATCTGCTGCGTATCTTCTGTATGTGGAGGTTCATATGTTATGTATTACCCCCCATATATCACATGTAGCTTCTGCCGCCTGTATCTGCTGCGTGTCTTCTGTATGTGGAGGTTCATATGTTATGTATTACCCCCCATATATCACATGTAGCTTCTGCCGCCTGTATCTGCTGCGTATCTTCAGTATATGGAGGTTCATATGTTATGTATTACCCCTCTCCATATATCACATGTAGCTTCTGACGCCTGTATCTGCTGCGTATCTTCTGTATATGGAGGTTCATATGTTATGTATTACCCCCCCCTCCCAATATATCACATGTAGCTTCTGACGCCTGTATCTGCTGCGTATCTTCTGTATGTGGAGGTTCATATGTTATGTATTACCCCCCCCCCCATATATCACATGTAGCTTCTGCCGCCTGTATTTGCTGCGTATCTTCAGTATATGGAGGTTCATATGTTATATATTACCCCCCCCCCATATATCACATGTAGCTTCTGCCGCCTGTATCTGCTGTGTATCTTCTGTATGTGGAGGTTCATATGTTATGTATTACCCCCCCCCCCCCCATATATCACATGTAGCTTCTGCCGCCTGTGTCTGCTGCGTATCTTCAGTATACGGAGGTTCATATGTTATGTATTACCCCCCCCCCATATATCACATGTAGCTTCTGCCGCCTGTATCTGCTGCGTATCTTCAGTATACGGAGGTTCATATGTTATATATTACCCCCCCCATATATCACATGTAGCTTCTGCCGCCTGTATCTGCTGTGTATCTTCTGTATGTGGAGGTTCATATGTTATGTATTACCCCCCCCCCCATATATCACATGTAGCTTCTGCCGCCTGTATCTGCTGCGTATCTTCTGTATGTGGAGGTTCATATGTTATGTATTACCCCCCCATATATCACATGTAGCTTCTGCCGCCTGTATCTGCTGCGTATCTTCTGTATGTGGAGGTTCATATGTTATGTATTACCCCCCCCCCATATATCACATGTAGCTTCTGCCGCCTGTATCTGCTGCGTATCTTCTGTATGTGGAGGTTCATATGTTATGTATTACCCCCCATATATCACATGTAGCTTCTGCCGCCTGTATCTGCTGCGTGTCTTCTGTATGTGGAGGTTCATATGTTATGTATTACCCCCCATATATCACATGTAGCTTCTGCCGCCTGTATCTGCTGCGTATCTTCAGTATATGGAGGTTCATATGTTATGTATTACCCCTCTCCATATATCACATGTAGCTTCTGACGCCTGTATCTGCTGCGTATCTTCTGTATATGGAGGTTCATATGTTATGTATTACCCCCCCCTCCCAATATATCACATGTAGCTTCTGACGCCTGTATCTGCTGCGTATCTTCTGTATGTGGAGGTTCATATGTTATGTATTACCCCCCCATATATCACATGTAGCTTCTGCCGCCTGTATCTGCTGCGTATCTTCTGTATGTGGAGGTTCATATGTTATGTATTACCCCCCCCCATATATCACATGTAGCTTCTGCCGCCTGTATCTGCTGCGTATCTTCTGTATATGGAGGTTCATATGTTATGTATTACCCCCCCCCCATATATCACATGTAGCTTCTGCCGCCTGTATCTGCTGCATATCTTCTGTATGTGGAGGTTCATATGTTATGTATTTCCCCCCCCCATATATCACATGTAGCTTCTGATGCCTGTATCTGCTGTGTATCTTCTGTATATGGAGGTTCATATGTTATGTATTACCCCCCCATATATCACATGTATCTTCTGCCGCCTGTATCTGCTGTGTATCTTCTGTATGTGGATGTTCATGTTATGTATTACCCCCCCCCCCATATATCACATGTAGCTTCTGCCGCCTGTATCTGCTGCGTATCTTCTGTATATGGAGGTTCATATGTTATATATTACCCCCCCCCCCATATATCACATGTAGCTTCTGCCGCCTGTATCTGCTGTGTATCTTCTGTATGTGGAGGTTCATATGTTATGTATTACCCCCCCCCTTATATCACATGTAGCTTCTGCCGCCTGTATCTGCTGCGTATCTTCAGTATATGGAGGTTCATATGTTATATATTACCCCCCCCCCATATATCACATGTAGCTTCTGCCGCCTGTATCTGCTGTGTATCTTCTGTATGTGGAGGTTCATATGTTATGTATTACCCCCCCATATATCACATGTAGCTTCTGCCGCCTGTATCTGCTGCGTATCTTCAGTATATGGAGGTTCATATGTTATATATTACCCCCCCCATATATCACATGTAGCTTCTGCCGCCTGTATCTGCTGCGTATCTTCAGTATATGGAGGTTCATATGTTATGTATTACCCCCCCCCCCCATATATCACATGTAGCTTCTGCCGCCTGTATCTGCTGCGTATCTTCAGTATGTGGAGGTTCATATGTTATGTATTACCCCCCCCCCATATATCACATGTAGCTTCTGCCGCCTGTATCTGCTGTGTATCTTCTGTATGTGGAGGTTCATATGTTATGTATTACCCCCCCCCCCATATATCACATGTAGCTTCTGCCGCCTGTATCTGCTGCGTATCTTCTGTATGTGGAGGTTCATATGTTATGTATTACCCCCCCCATATATCACATGTAATTCTGCCGCCTGTATCTGCTGCGTATCTTCTGTATGTGGAGGTTCATATGTTATATATTACCCCCCCCCCCATATATCACATGTAGCTTCTGCCGCCTGTATCTGCTGCGTATCTTCTGTATGTGGAGGTTCATATGTTATGTATTACCCCCCATATATCACATGTAGCTTCTGCCGCCTGTATCTGCTGCGTATCTTCTGTATATGGAGGTTCATATGTTATGTATTACCCCCCCCTCCCAATATATCACATGTAGCTTCTGACGCCTGTATCTGCTGCGTATCTTCTGTATGTGGAGATTCATATGTTATGTATTACCCCCCCCCCATATATCACATGTAGCTTCTGACGCCTGTATCTGCTGCGTATCTTCTGTATGTGGAGATTCATATGTTATGTATTACCCCCCCCCATATATCACATGTAGCTTCTGCCGCCTGTATCTGCTGCGTATCTTCTGTATATGGAGGTTCATATGTTATGTATTACCCCCCCCCCCATATATCACATGTAGCTTCTGACGCCTGTATCTGCTGCGTATCTTCTGTATGTGGAGGTTCATATGTTATATATTTCCCCCCCATATATCACATGTAGCTTCTGACGCCTCTATCTGCTCCTTATCTTCTGTATATGGAGGTTCATATGTTATGTATTCCCCCCCCCCATATATCACATGTAGCTTCTGCCGCCTGTATCTGCTGTGTATCTTCTGTATGTGGATGTTCATGTTATGTATTACCCCCCCATATATCACATGTAGCTTCTGCCGCCTGTATCTGCTGCGTATCTTCTGTATATGGAGGTTCATATGCTATGTATTACCCCCCCCATATATCACATGTAGCTTCTGCCGCCTGTATCTGCTCCATATCCTCTGTGTATGGAGGTTCATGTTATGTATTACCCCCCCATATATCACATGGAGCTTCTGACGCCTGTATCTGCTGTGTATCTTCTGTATGTGGAGGTTCATATGTTATATATTACCCCCCCCCATATATCACATGTAGCTTCTGCCGCCTGTATCTGCTGCGTATCTTCTGTATGTGGAGGTTCATATGTTATGTATTACCCCCCCCCCATATATCACATGTAGCTTCTGCCGCCTGTATCTGCTGCGTATCTTCTGTATGTGGAGGTTCATATGTTATGTATTACCCCCCCCCCATATATCACATGTAGCTTCTGCCGCCTGTATCTGCTGCGTATCTTCTGTATATGGAGGTTCATATGTTATGTATTACCCCCCCATATATCACATGTAGCTTCTGCCGCCTGTATCTGCTGCGTATCTTCTGTATGTGGAGGTTCATATGTTATGTATTACCCCCCCCATATATCACATGTAGCTTCTGCCGCCTGTATCTGCTGCGTATCTTCTGTATGTGGAGGTTCATGTTATGTATTACCCCCCCATATATCACATGTAGCTTCTGCCGCCTGTATCTGCTGTGTATCTTCTGTATGTGGAGGTTCATATGTTATGTATTACCCCCCCCCATATATCACATGTAGCTTCTGCCGCCTGTATCTGCTGCGTATCTTCTGTATGTGGAGGTTCATGTTATGTATTACCACCCATATATCACATGTAGCTTCTGCCGCCTGTATCTGCTGCGTATCTTCTGTATATGGAGGTTCATATGTTATGTATTACCCCCCATATATCACATGTAGCTTCTGCCGCCTGTATCTGCTGTGTATCTTCTGTATATGGAGGTTCATATGTTATGTATTACCCCCCCCATATATCACATGTAGCTTCTGCCGCCTGTATCTGCTGCGTATCTTCTGTATGTGGATGTTCATGTTATGTATTACCCCCCCATATATCATATGTAGCTTCTGACGCCTGTATCTGCTGCGTATCTTCCATATGTGGAGGTTCATATGTTATATATTACCCCCCCCCATATATCACATGTAGCTTCTGCCGCCTGTATCTGCTGCGTATCTTCTGTATGTGGAGGTTCATGTTATGTATTACCCCCCCCCCATATATCACATGTAGCTTCTGCCGCCTGTATCTGCTGTGTATCTTCTGTATGTGGAGGTTCATATGTTATGTATTACCCCCCCCCATATATCACATGTAGCTTCTGCCGCCTGTATCTGCTGCGTATCTTCTGTATGTGGAGGTTCATGTTATGTATTACCACCCATATATCACATGTAGCTTCTGCCGCCTGTATCTGCTGCGTATCTTCTGTATATGGAGGTTCATATGTTATGTATTACCCCCCATATATCACATGTAGCTTCTGCCGCCTGTATCTGCTGTGTATCTTCTGTATATGGAGGTTCATATGTTATGTATTACCCCCCCCATATATCACATGTAGCTTCTGCCGCCTGTATCTGCTGCGTATCTTCTGTATGTGGAGGTTCATGTTATGTATTACCCCCCCATATATCATATGTAGCTTCTGACGCCTGTATCTGCTGCGTATCTTCCATATGTGGAGGTTCATATGTTATATATTACCCCCCCCCATATATCACATGTAGCTTCTGCCGCCTGTATCTGCTGCGTATCTTCTGTATGTGGAGGTTCATGTTATGTATTACCCCCCCCCCCATATATCACATGTAGCTTCTGCCCCCTGTATCTGCTGCGTATCTTTGTATGTGGAGGTTCATATGTTATGTATTACCCCCCCATATATCACATGTAGCTTCTGCCGCCTGTATCTGCTGCGTATCTTCTGTATATGGAGGTTCATATGTTATGTATTACCCCCCCATATATCACATGTAGCTTCTGCCGCCTGTATCTGCTGCGTATCTTCAGTATATGGAGGTTCATATGTTATGTATTACCCCCCCATATATCACATGTAATTCTGCCGCCTGTATCTGCTGCGTATCTTCTGTATATGGAGGTTCATATGTTATGTATTACCCCCCCATATATCACATGTAGCTTCTGCCGCCTGTATCTGCTGCGTATCTTCTGTATGTGGAGGTTCATATGTTATGTATTACCCCCCATATATCACATGTAGCTTCTGACGCCTGTATCTGCTGCGTATCTTCTGTATGTGGACGTTCATATGTTATGTATTACCCCCCATGTATCACATGTAGCTTCTGCCGCCTGTATCTGCTGCGTATCTTCTGTATATGGAGGTTCATATGTTATGTATTACCCCCCCATATATCACATGTAGCTTCTGCCGCCTGTATCTGCTGCGTATCTTCTGTATATGGAGGTTCATATGTTATGTATTACCCCCCATATATCACATGTAGCTTCTGACGCCTGTATCTGCTGCGTATCTTCTGTATGTGGAGGTTCATATGTTATGTATTACCCCCCCATGTATCACATGTAGCTTCTGCCGCCTGTATCTGCTGCGTATCTTCAGTATATGGAGGTTCATATGTTATGTATTACCCCCCCCATATATCACATGTAGCTTCTGCCGCCTGTATCTGCTGCGTATCTTCTGTATGTGGAGGTTCATGTTATGTATTACCCCCCCATATATCACATGTAGCTTCTGCCGCCTGTATCTGCTGTGTATCTTCTGTATGTGGAGGTTCATATGTTATGTATTACCCCCCCCCCCATATATCACATGTAGCTTCTGCCGCCTGTATCTGCTGTGTATCTTCTGTATATGGAGGTTCATATGTTATGTATTACCCCCCCATATATCACATGTAGCTTCTGCCGCCTGTATCTGCTGCGTATCTTCTGTATGTGGAGGTTCATATGTTATGTATTACCCCCCATATATCACATGTAGCTTCTGACGCCTGTATCTGCTGCGTATCTTCTGTATGTGGACGTTCATATGTTATGTATTACCCCCCATGTATCACATGTAGCTTCTGCCGCCTGTATCTGCTGCGTATCTTCTGTATATGGAGGTTCATATGTTATGTATTACCCCCCCATATATCACATGTAGCTTCTGCCGCCTGTATCTGCTGCGTATCTTCTGTATATGGAGGTTCATATGTTATGTATTACCCCCCATATATCACATGTAGCTTCTGACGCCTGTATCTGCTGCGTATCTTCTGTATGTGGAGGTTCATATGTTATGTATTACCCCCCCATGTATCACATGTAGCTTCTGCCGCCTGTATCTGCTGCGTATCTTCAGTATATGGAGGTTCATATGTTATGTATTACCCCCCCCATATATCACATGTAGCTTCTGCCGCCTGTATCTGCTGCGTATCTTCTGTATGTGGAGGTTCATGTTATGTATTACCCCCCCATATATCACATGTAGCTTCTGCCGCCTGTATCTGCTGTGTATCTTCTGTATGTGGAGGTTCATATGTTATGTATTACCCCCCCCCCCATATATGACATGTAGCTTCTGCCGCCTGTATCTGCTGCGTATCTTCTGTATGTGGAGGTTCATGTTATGTATTACCCCCCATATATCACATGTAGCTTCTGCCGCCTGTATCTGCTGCGTATCTTCTGTATATGGAGGTTCATATGTTATGTATTACCCCCCCATATATCACATGTAGCTTCTGCCGCCTGTATCTGCTGCGTATCTTCTGTATATGGAGGTTCATATGTTATGTATTACCCCCCCCATATATCACATGTAGCTTCTGCCGCCTGTATCTGCTGTGTATCTTCTGTATGTGAAGGTTCATATGTTATGTATTACCCCCCCCCCCATATATCACATGTAGCTTCTGCCGCCTGTATCTGCTGCGTATCTTCTGTATGTGGAGGTTCATATGTTATGTATTACCCCCCCCATATATCACATGTAGCTTCTGCCGCCTGTATCTGCTGCGTATCTTCTGTATGTGGAGGTTCATGTTATGTATTACCCCCCATATATCACATGTAGCTTCTGCCGCCTGTATCTGCTGCGTATCTTCTGTATATGGAGGTTCATATGTTATGTATTACCCCCCATATATCACATGTAGCTTCTGCCGCCTGTATCTGCTGTGTATCTTCTGTATATGGAGGTTCATATGTTATGTATTACCCCCCCCCATATATCACATGTAGCTTCTGCCGCCTGTATCTGCTGCGTATCTTCTGTATGTGGAGGTTCATGTTATGTATTACCCCCCCATATATCATATGTAGCTTCTGAAGCCTGTATCTGCTGCGTATCTTCCATATGTGGAGGTTCATATGTTATATATTACCCCCCCCATATATCACATGTAGCTTCTGCCGCCTGTATCTGCTGCGTATCTTCTGTATGTGGAGGTTCATATGTTATGTATTACCCCTCCCCATATATCACATGTAGCTTCTGCCGCCTGTATCTGCTGCGTATCTTCTGTATATGGAGGTTCATATGTTATGTATTACCCCCCCCCATATATCACATGTAGCTTCTGACGCCTGTATCTGCTGCGTATCTTCTGTATGTGGAGGTTCATATGTTATGTATTTCCCCCCCATATATCACATGTAGCTTGTGACGCCTCTATCTGCTCCGTATCTTCTGTATATGGAGGTTCATATGTTATGTATTACCCCCCCCCCCATATATCACATGTAGCTTCTCCTGCCTGTATCTGCTGTGTATCTTCTGTATGTGGAGGTTCATATGTTATGTATTACCCCCCCCATATATCACATGTAGCTTCTGCCGCCTGTATCTGCTGCGTATCTTCTGTATATGGAGGTTCATATGTTATGTATTACCCCCCCCCATATATCACATGTAGCTTCTGACGCCTGTATCTGCTGCGTATCTTCTGTATGTGGAGGTTCATATGTTATGTATTCCCCCCCCCCCATATATCACATGTAGCTTCTGCCGCCTGTATCTGCTGCATATCTTCTGTATGTGGAGGTTCATATGTTATGTATTACCCCCCCCCCCCCATATATCACATGTAGCTTCTGCCGCCTGTATCTGCTGCATATCTTCTGTATGTGGAGGTTCATATGTTATGTATTACCCCCCCCCCCCCCATAGATCACATGTAGCTTCTGCCGCCTGTATCTGCTGCGTATCTTCTGTATATGGAGGTTCATATGTTATGTATTACCCCCCCCCCATATATCACATGTAGCTTCTGTAGGTAGGTTTTGGGCGCTGAGCTCTGGTGTAGTAGAGCTGTTGCAGTGTCCGGCTCCCTCAGGGGTTAAGTCTCTGGGGTTCATAGTGATGAAATGTATAATCTCTAGTTTGGATTAATCTCCATGGAGACGTATAATAACATCATCAGAATGAATAATCCCTAATCTCCAGATCCTCAGTGTGAAAAATGAGTCACCAAAAATCCAAGGCTCAGATTCAGAGACTGCAGGTGAGGAGAGACTGGCATGCACCTGTAATATATGATTATAGTCAGGTCCCCTCCCCCGCTCACATAGAAGATCCTGAGTGCTTATGTCTCTCCAGTCCTGGGGATGAGATCAGTCCGATCATCACGGTCCCTGATCACTCAGTGAACAGATCTACCAATATACACTGGACATGAAGAAGTTTCTGTTGTTCTTTATGTATTTGCAGGTTGATTTTCCCAGAATCCTCCCCTCTGATGGCTGCCTGTGTGGTTTCATAGATTCGGGGTCCGCTGGTCCAGGATTTTGCAGATGTTTTCAGGGTCGCCAGTTATTATCAGTTATAATGTCCAGATAAACTCTACAAGTTCTGGCCCTTGAACTAGGAAGCTGCGGCCTCCAGTGCCCCTTGAGATGTGGTTATGGGGGTGGGGAGGCTTCGTGGGTTGATTCAGGGGCCCTGGTGACTTCTTGCTGTAATATTTTGATTAGTACTTACTGTATATACTGCCGGCTAAGACTGACAGATGATCTATAATGCTGGGGTTGTGGTGTATGCCGCCTTTATTGAGACCTTTAGGCCAGATGTGACCCCAAGAAGCTCCCCGACCACTTTCACATCTGCCCCCCAGCATATCCTGAGATCTACCCCCACTTATCAGATCCTAAGATCTACCCCGTACCAGCATATCCAGAAAACTACCTCCTCCCAGCAGATCCTGAGATCTACCTCCTCCCAGCAGATCCTGAGATCTACCTCCTCCCAGCAGATCCTGAGATCTATCTTCTCCCAGCAGATGATGAGATCTACCTCCTCCCAGCAGATCATAGGATCTAGCCCCCCTCACAGCATATCCTGAGATCTACCCCACCAAACAGATTCTAAGATCTACCCCTACCAGCATTCCAGAGATCTACATCCTCACAGCAAATCCTGAGAGCTAGTCCCCTACATATCTTGAGATCTACCCCCCCAGCAACTCCTGAGATCTCCAGTCATCCTGACATCTACTGCTCCCCAGCATATCCTGAGATCTCTCCCCGCCCCCTGCGTATCCTGAGACCTAGCCCCCTACATATCTTGACATCTCCCCCCACTCCCTACATATCCTGAGACCTAGCCCCCTACATATCCTGACATCTCCCCCACCCCCTACTTATCCTGAGACCTAGCCCCCTACATATCCTGACATCTCCCCCACCCCCTACATATCCTGAGACCTAGCCCCCTACATATCCTGACATCTTCCCCACCCCCTACATATCCTGAGACCTAGCCCCCTACATATCCTGACATCTCCCCCCACCCCCTACATATCCTGAGACCTAGCCCCCTACATATCCTGACATCTCCCCCACCCCCTACATATCCTGAGACCTAGCCCCCTACATATCCTGACATCTCCCCCCACCCCCTACATATTCTGACATCTCCCCCCACCCCCTACATATCCTGAGACCTAGCCCCCTACATATCCTGACATCTCCCCCCACCCCCTACATATCCTGACATCTCCCCCCACCCCCTACATATCCTGAGACCTAGCCCCCTACATATCCTGACATCTCCCCCCACCCCCTACATATCCTGAGACCTAGCCCCCTACATATCCTGACATCTCCCCCACCCCCTACATATCCTGACTTCTCCCCCCACCCCCTACATATCCTGACTTCTCCCCCCGCCTCCGGCATATCCTGACATCTCCCCCCACCCCCTACATATCCTGACTTCTCCCCCCACATATCCTGACCTCTTCCCCCACCCCCTACATATCCTGATATCTCCCCCCACCCCCTACATATCCTGACTTCTCCCTCCACATATCCTGACATCTCCCCCCACCCCCTACATATCCTGACTTCTCCCTCCACATATCATGACATCTCCCCCCGCCCCCTACATATCCTAATAGTCATAGTCCCTCAGGTGACATTCTGGGGTTTAGTCTGAACATCATGTGACCCCCTTGTCCACGCCTGTAGCTGTTCTGTGTGGAGTTGCTGCCACGTGATGATGGACCTTTGTCACATGACACTGATATAACTGGGGTCAGGGGTAATCCATTGTAAAGATATAAGTGACGGCGGAGCGGATGATTAGCTGCCTGTCAGTGTAACTATGAGACGTAATGTGTAACCAATGTACTTATAATGTACAGCTCACGGGACGTGTCCCTCATGGATGTGACTGTGATGTCTTCGCCCTCGTGTTGTTTCCAGCTGCATTTTTTCGGGGGCTCTTGGTGTTGTCGGCCTCGGTTCTCAGGTTGGGCACAGTCCGGGGAGGTGGTCGCGGGCAGCCCTGGATACGTCTCTTTATTACTGAAGCTCGAGCTGTGGAGAGTTAGGGGGAAAGTTCAATCTGGGAAGGAATTGTGTGAGTCTGAAGGTCGGACATCAGGCAGCGTCCTGGAAACTCTTTAACCTCTTAATGACCAGAAGAATGGTTCCGTTTTTGGCTCCTCGTATCCCCATAGTAGATCATTTACCGCATCAGTTCTTTATCGTTGTGTATAAAGCTGCGGCTACAGATTTAGTGTTATACTATTAATATGAAGACGTCGGTGTTGAGGCGCACCACAAGCGAGCGGCTGACACAAGCCTGAGATGATATCTGGTCTCAGCGCCCGATCAGACGCAGTGCCCGCTGCTCGCGATCTCCTGTATGCCCCCTGTAGATCTGTTCATGTCACCCTCCATGTTGCGTTATCGCAGAAGAATCAGCAGTCGCACAACTTGATGGAAACGCCGGAGACTCCGCCTCTTATTAGCGGTTCCGGAATGACGTCCTGAAGCAATGGCTGAGCTTCCAATGTACGGAATACAATCGCCACGCCCCAGAAAAAGCCCCCAGGGAGAGCCCAGGGCCGAGCACTTTTTATTGTCAGCTCTAACTTAACCAACAAGTTGTGATTATAATAATTACGGGCGCTTCCGTTTATTGGAGACGTTTTATAGTTTCACACACGTCGGACCTTTATTTGCAGCTCTAGATGAAATTTATACCAACATTTCTGAAAAAGTACGAGGAAACTGCTGACGGAAGACGTTGTCACAACAGGAAACCAAGTGCATGACCTCAAATGGTGCGAAGACATCGAGAGGAGCGACGAGGAACAGAACCGCCCGGGTCACGACTATTGGATTTATCCATGAGAACCCGCTCACCCTACAGGTGTCACACATCCGCGGTTTGGCGCCCAGTCCGATATATTTCATATAACAGAGGTCATTGAGAGAATATGGAGAATCACATGCCGCTCGCTGAGAATAAAAACAAGAGTAGAAATACGAGGAAGCTTCAATATCCGACAGCCGGCGGAGAACGTCGTCCTCTATTCTTACTAAACCGGGGCTCCCGGACATTTTATTCTGTAAGAAGTAACATGAAATATGTCTCATGACGGTGGTGGGATGCACTGCGCATGCTTGAGAAAGGGGGCCGCCCACGAAACTTCGCACCGGCGAAACAAGACGCCAATTCTCCCTCCTCGTGGAGTCATCACCTCCATGGGATAAATATTAATCTAGACGTTCTATGGTCTCCTGGCGCTATGGCCGATGCTGCGAAGAACCTGCATGTGTTTATAGTCAAGCGAATATTTGAATCAAGAAACAAAAGTTGCTGCGTACGTTATTCCACGACCATGTCACTCGGAGGCCGGGATCCCACGTGGCGAAAACTCTGCAGAATTTCTGCAACTGAATTCTATGGCAAAAACCGGCAGCGTTTACAGCAGCAGCAAAGCAAAGTGATTTAAACAAATGTGGTCCGCACGCTGCAGAGAAAACGGTCACATATTGTCCTGCGGTTTATTAACCGCTGCTGCCGATTCGTTGCACTTTTGTTGCAGGTTTTCCCCATTAAATTCCATCGGGAGATCCTTTTTTTTACGGACCCTTCACACACATCGTTGAAAAACGGTTGTGTGAGTGGCTCCATTGCAATACACGAGTAGGTGTGACAGCCGCTGTTTTAACGGCTGGTACCTGGACGTGACATACGCTCGTCTGAATGAGCCCTTAAGATAACAGAGGAGAGGGTGTAGTCCGTGTTCACAGCGGTCCACAGGCAGCAGAGATGGATACGGTGCCACCAGGGAGGAGATTATATTGTAGGAGGGAATAGGGGCTGCAGAGGCAGAAATTTGTGGAAGCATCGAGCAGCCTGATTATTGTCAGTGACGGAGCGCCAGGAGCGTTGCTAGGGTCTTAAAAAATCAGGAACACAAGCCCCAAGACATATATTTACCCCCACAAAATAAAATAAATATATATACAGTACTGTGCAAAAGTTTTACAAAGTTGTGGAAAAATGCTGCAAAGTAAGAATGCTTCATATATAGGAGTGATAACAGACATTATTTTCAATTAACAAAATACAAAGTGAATGAACAGAAGAGAAATTAAATCACATGAATATTTGGTGTGACCACCCTTTGCCTTCAGTATAGCATCAATTCTTCTAGGTACACTTGCACACTGTGATGGATTGTGTAGGATTATAATTAGATGTATAATTAACCACTTATACCAAACAGTTGATAAGGTCCAACATTTTAATATGTAGGTGAAACAGTCAGTATCTGTAACAGAAACAGCTGTGTAAGAGGCTTAAAACTGGGGAGGAACAGCCAGACTCTGCTAGAAAGGTGAGGTTGTGGAAGGTGGCAGTTTTATATCACAGATCCACCATGGCAAGACTGAGCACAGCGACAAGACACAAGGTGGTTATACTGCATCAGCAACGTCTCTCCCAGGGAAAGATTTCAAAGCAGACGGGGGTTTCAGGATGTGCTGCTCAAGCTCCTGTGAAGCACAAAGAAACGGACAACGTGGAGGACCGTGGAAACAGTGGTCGGCCAAGGAAACAGTGCAGCAGATCAAAAAGACAAATCATGCTTACTTTGTATTTGGCTGCAACAGAAGGCAGTTTGTTCAGTGAAGGGCTGGAGAGCGGTACAGAAAAGAGGATCTGCAGGCAGCAGTCAAAATGTGGTGGCTCCTGGAGAGCAATACAATATTGAGGGCCTGCAGGCAGAAGTGAAGATGGTGGAGGCTCCTGGAGAGCAGTACAATAATGAGGGTCTGCAGGCAGCAGTGAAGATGTGGTGGTTCCTGGAGGGCGGTACAATAATGAGGGTCTGCAGACAGCAGTGAAGCATGGTGGAGGGTCCTGGAGAGCGGTACAATAATGAGGGTCTGCAGGCAGCAGTGAAGATGGTGGATGCTCCTGGAGAGCGGGACAATAATGAGGGTCTGCAGGCAGAAGTGAAGATGGTGGAGGATCCCGGAGAGCGGTACAATAATGAGGGTCTGCAGGCAGCAGTGAAGCACGGTGGAGGGTCCTGGAGAGTGGTACAATAATGAGGGTCTGCAGGCAGCAGTGAAGCATGGTGGAGGCTCCTGGAGAGCAGTACAATAATGAGGGTCTGCAGGCAGCAGTGAAGCATGGTGGAGGCTCCTGGAGAGCAGTACAATAATGAGGGTCTGCAGGCAGCAGTGAAGCATGATGGAGGGTCCAGGAGAGTGGTACAATAATGAGGGTCTGCAGGCAGCAGTGAAGCACGGTGGAGGGTCCTGGAGAGTGGTACAATAATGAGGGTCTGCAGGCAGCAGTGAAGCATGGTGGAGGCTCCTGGAGAGCAGTACAATAATGAGGGTCTGCAGGCAGCAGTGAAGCATGGTGAAGGCTCCTGGAGAGCAGTACAATAATGAGGGTCTGCAGGCAGCAGTGAAGCATGATGGAGGGTCCAGGAGAGTGGTACAATAATGAGGGTCTGCAGGCAGCAGTGAAGCATGTTGGAGGGTCCTGGAGAGTGGTACAATAATGAGGGTCTGCAGGCAGCAGTGAAGCATGGTGGAGGCTCCTGGAGAGCGGTACAATAATGAGGGTCTGCAGGCAGCAGTGAAGCATGGTGGAGGCACCTGGAGAGCGGTACAATAATGAGGGTCTGCAGGCAGCAGTGAAGCATGGTGGAGGCTCCTGGAGAGCGGTACAATAATGAGGGTCTGCAGGCAGCAGTGAAGCATGGTGGAGGCACCTGGAGAGCGGTACAATAATGAGGGTCTGCAGGCAGCAGTGAAGCATGGTGGAGGCTCCTGGAGAGCGGTACAATAATGAGGGCTTGCAGGCAGCAGTGAAGATGGTGGAGGGTCCTGGAGAGCAGTACAATAATGAGGGTCTGCAGGCAGCAGTGAAGATGTGGTGGTTCCTGGAGGGCGGTACAATAATGAGGGTCTGCAGACAGCAGTGAAACATGGTGGAGGGTCCTGGAGAGCGGTACAATAATGAGGGTCTGCAGGCAGCAGTGAAGATGGTGGATGCTCCTGGAGAGCGGGACAATAATGAGGGTCTGCAGGCAGAAGTGAAGATGGTGGAGGATCCCGGAGAGCGGTACAATAATGAGGGTCTGCAGGCAGCAGTGAAGCACGGTGGAGGGTCCTGGAGAGTGGTACAATAATGAGGGTCTGCAGGCAGCAGTGAAGCATGGTGGAGGCTCCTGGAGAGCAGTACAATAATGAGGGTCTGCAGGCAGCAGTGAAGCATGGTGGAGGCTCCTGGAGAGCAGTACAATAATGAGGGTCTGCAGGCAGCAGTGAAGCACGGTGGAGGGTCCTGGAGAGTGGTACAATAATGAGGGTCTGCAGGCAGCAGTGAAGCATGGTGGAGGCTCCTGGAGAGCAGTACAATAATGAGGGTCTGCAGGCAGCAGTGAAGCATGGTGAAGGCTCCTGGAGAGCAGTACAATAATGAGGGTCTGCAGGCAGCAGTGAAGCATGATGGAGGGTCCAGGAGAGTGGTACAATAATGAGGGTCTGCAGGCAGCAGTGAAGCATGGTGGAGGCTCCTGGAGAGCGGTACAATAATGAGGGTCTGCAGGCAGCAGTGAAGCATGGTGGAGGCACCTGGAGAGCGGTACAATAATGAGGGTCTGCAGGCAGCAGTGAAGCATGGTGGAGGCTCCTGGAGAGCGGTACAATAATGAGGGCTTGCAGGCAGCAGTGAAGATGGTGGAGGGTCCTGGAGAGTGGTACAATAATGGGGGTCTGCGGGCAACAGTGAAGATGGTGGAGGGTCCCGGAGAGCAGTACAATAATGATGGTCTGCAGGCAGCAGTCAAGAATGGTGGAGGGTCGTGGAGAGCGATACAATAATTAGGGTCTGCAGGCAGCAGTGAAGATGGTGGAGGGTCCTGGAGAGCGGTACAATAATGAGGGTCTTCAGGCAGCAGTGAAGCATGGTGGAGGGTCCTGGAGAGCGGTACAATAATGAGGGTCTGCAGGAGCAGTGAAGATGGTGGAGGGTCCTGGAGAGTGGTACAATAATGAGGGTCTGCGGGCAACAGTGAAGATGGTGGAGGATCCGGGAGAGCAGTACAATAATGATGGTATGCAGGCAGCAGTGAAGCATGGTGGAGGGTCCTGGAGAGCGGTACAATAATGAGGATCTGCAGGCAGCAGAGAAGACGTTGGAGGGTCCTGGAGAGCGGTACAACGAGGGTCTGCAGGTAGCAGTCAAGAATGGTGGAGGGTCCCGGAGAATGGTACAATAATGAGGGTCTGCAAGCAGCAGTGAAGCATGGTAGAGGGTCCTGGAGAGCGGTACAATAATGAGGGTATGCAGGCAGCAGTGAAGATGGTGGAGGCACCTGGAGAGCGGTACAATAATAAGGGTCTGCAGGTAGCAGTGAAGCATGGTGGAGGCTCCTGGAGAGCGGTACAATAATGAGGGCCTGCAGGCAGCAGTGAAGATGGTGGAGGGTCCTGGAGAGTGGTACAATAATGAGGGTCTGCGGGCAGCAGTGAAGCATGGTGGAGGCTCCTGGAGAGCAGTACAATAATGAGGGTCTGCAGGCAGCAGTGAAGCATGATGGAGGGTCCAGGAGAGTGGTACAATAATGAGGGTCTGCAGGCAGCAGTGAAGCATGGTGGAGGGTCCTGGAGAGCAGTACAATAATGAGGGACTGCAGGCAGCAGTGAAGCATGGTGGAGGCTCCTGGAGAGTGGTACAATAATGAAGGTCTGCAGGCAGCAGTAAAGCATGGTGGAGGCTCCTGGAGAGCGGTACAATAATGAGGGTCTGCAGGCAGCAGTGAAGCACAGTGGAGGGTCCTGGAGAGTGGTACAATAATGAGTGTCTGCAGCCAGCAGTGAAGCATGGTGGAGGCTCCTAGGGAGTGGTACAATAATGAGGGTCTGCAGGCAGCAGTGAAGCATGGTGGAGGCTCCTGGAGAGCAGTACAATAATGAGGGTCTGCAGGCAGCAGTGAAGCATGGTGGAGGGTCCTGTAGAGCAGTACAATAATGAGGGACTGCAGGCAGCAGTGAAGCATGGTGGAGGCTCCTGGAGAGCGGTACAATAATGATGATCTGCAGGCAGCAGTGAAGATGGTGGAGGGTCCTGGAGAGCGGTACAATAATGAGGGTCTGCAGGCAGCAGTGAAGATGGTGGAGGCACCTGGAGAGCGGTACAATAATGAGGGTCTGCAGGCAGCAGTGAAGCATGGTGGAGGCTCCTGGAGAGCGGTACAATAATGGGGTCTGCAGGCAGCAGTGAAGATGGTGGAGGGTCCTGGAGAGTAGTACAATAATGAAGGTCTGCAGGCAGCAGTGAAGCATGGTGGAGGCTCATGGAGAGCGGTACAATAATGAGGGTCTGCAGGCAGCAGTGAAAATGGTGGAGGGTCCTGGAGAGCGGTACAATAATGAGGGTCTGCAGGCAGCAGTTTAGCATGGTGGAGGGTCCTGGAGCGCATTACAACAATAATAATAGTCTACACGCAGCAGTCAAGAATGGTGGAGGGTCCCGGAGAATGGTACAATAATGAGGGTCTGCAGGCAGCAGTGAAGCATGGTGGAGGCTCCTGGAGAGCGGTACAATAATGAGGGTCTGCAGGCTGCAGTGAAGATGGTGGAGGGTCCTGTAGAGCGTTACAATAATGATAGTCTACAGGCAGCAGTCAAGAATGGTGGGGGGTCCCGGAGAATGGTACAATAATGAGGGTCTGCAGGCAGAAGTGAAGCATATTGGAGGGTCCTGGAGAGCGGTACAATAATGAGGGTCTGAAGGCAGCAGTGAAGATGGTGGAGGGTCCTGGAGAGCGGTACAATAATGAGGGCCTGCAGGCAGCAGTGAAGATGGTGGAGGGTCCTGGAAAGTGGTACAATAATGAGGGTCTGCGGGCAACAGTGAAGATGGTGGAGGATCCCGGAGAGCAGTACAATAATGGTGGTCTGCAGGCAGCAGTCAAGAATGGTGGAGGGTCATGGAGAGCGATACAATAATTAGGGTCTGCAGGCAGCAGTGAAGATGGTGGAGGGTCCTGGAGAGCGGTACAATAATGAGGGTCTCTAGGCAGCAGTGAAGCATGGGGGAGGGTCTTGGAACGCAGTACAATAATGAGGGTCTGCAGGCAGCAGTGAAGCATGACGGAGGGTCCAGAAGAGTGGTACAATAATGAGGGTCTGCAGGCAGCAGTGAAGCATGGTGGAGGGTCCTGTAGAGCAGTACAATAATGAGGGACTGCAGGCAGCAGTGAAGCATGGTGGAGGCTCCTGGAGAGCGGTACAATAATGATGGTCTGCAGGCAGCAGTGAAGATGGTGGAGGGTCCTGGAGAGCGGTACAATAATGAGGGTTTGCAGGCAGCAGTGAAGCATGGTGGAGGGTCCTGGAGCGCGTTACAATAATAATAGTCTACAGGCAGCAGTCAAGAATGGTGGAGGGTCCCGGAGAATGGTACAATAATGAGGGTCTGCAGGCAGCAGTGAAGCATGATGGAGAGCGGTACAATAATGAGGGTCTGCAGGCAGCAGTGAAGATGGTGGAGGCACCTGGAGAGCGGTACAATAATGAGGGTCTGCAGGCAGCAGTGAAGCATGGTGGAGGCTCCTGGAGAGCGGTACAATAATGGGGTCTGCAGGCAGCAGTGAAGATGGTGGAGGGTCCTGGAGAGCAGTACAATAATGAAGGTCTGCAGGCAGCAGTTTAGCATGGTGGAGGGTCCTGGAGAGCATTACAACAATAATAATAGTCTACACGCAGCAGTCAAGAATGGTGGAGGGTCCCGGAGAATGGTACAATAATGAGGGTCTGCAGGCAGCAGTGAAGATGTGGTGGTTCCTGGAGAGCGGTACAATAATGAGGGTCTGCAGGCAGCAGTGAAGCATGGTGGAGTCCTGGAGAGCGGTACAATAATGAGGGTCTGCAGGCAGCAGTGAAGATGGTGGAGGCACCTGGAGAGCGGTACAATAATGAGGGTCTGCAGGCAGCAGTGAAGATGGTGGAGGGTCCTGGAGAGCGGTACAATAATGAGGGTCTGCAGGCAGCAGTGAAGCATGGTGGAGGGTCCTGGAGCGCATTACAATAATAATAGTCTACAGGCAGCAGTCAAGAATGGTGGAGGGTCCCGGAGAATGGTATAATAATGAGGGTCTGCAGGCAGCAGTGAAGCATGATGGAGAATCCTGGAGAGCGGTACAATAATGAGCGTCTGCAGGCAGCAGTGAAGATGGTGGAGGGTCCTGGAGAGTGGTACAATAATGAGGGTCTGCGGGCAACAGTGAAGATGGTGGAGGGTCCTGGAGAGCGGTATAATAATGAGGGTCTGCAGGCAGCAGTGTAGAATGGTGGAGGGTCCCGGAGAGCAGTACAATAATGATGGTCTGCTGGCAGCAGTCAAGAATGGTGGAGAGTCGTGGAGAGCGATACAATAATTAGGGTCTGCAGGCAGCAGTGAAGATGGTGGAGGGTCCTGGAGAGCGGTACAATAATTAGGGTCTGCAGGCAGCAGTGAAGCATGGGGGGTGTTCTTGAACGCCATACAATAATGAGGGTCTGCAGGCAGCAGTCAAGAATGGTGGAGGGTCGTGGAGAGCGATACAATAATTAGGGTCTTCAGGCAGCAGTGAAGATGGTGGAGGGTCCTGGATAGCAGTACAATAATGAGGGTCTGCAGGCAGCAGTGAAGATGGTGGAGGGTCCTGGATAGCAGTACAATAATGAGGGTCTGCAGGCAGCAGTGAAGATGGTGGAGGCTCCTGGAGAGCGGTACAATAATGAGGGTCTGCAGCCAGCAGTGAAGATGGTGGAGGGTCCTGTAAGTTTGGGGGCTGCATTTCAGCACATGAAGTTGTGGATTTGGTCAGGATTATTGGTGTCCTCAATGCTGAGAAATTTTGGGATTTCAGTAACTGTTCCCATAATCATCAACATTATGAGAAGAAACTGCTGGAAATAGATCCGTCTGCGTGTGATGAATCTATAGAATATGAGACACTTTATGAATTGAATTACTGAAATAAAATAACTTTTTGATGATATTCTAATTCATTGAGAAGGACTAATATATCTGTATACTCCGTGTATACTGACTGACACCATGCTGCGTATGTATGTGTGTATATATATATACACATACTATATGTAGGCTTATTCCCAGTTCTGGGTGTATGTGCAGAGTAGGTCCCCACCTATGGAGGACGCCTTGTCGTGGCGGGTGGGCTCACACAACTTGATCAAAATGTGCGCTAAGAGCCTCCCTATTGTAAGTAGATTTAGCAGCGATGCAGATTTATAGTTAGCGGCTTAGGTGACATTGGCATCCGCAGTGTGCTGCCGCAATTTTTTCGTGTGCTCTCTCTCTCTATATATATATATATATATATATATATATATATATGCACAGGGCACCGGACCAAAAATCTTGGTGCTAGCAGCGCCCCCTTTACTCAGGAGTGATGCGACCTATACTACCGCACAGGTCTCACATCCCTAAGGCTGTCCCTGGGCTGCAGCGTCACCACAAGAGGCGGGACTGCACGGAGAACTGATGGACGCATTGCTAAGGCACCGCCAGTGAGGTAAGTAGTGGCTTTTTTTTCTCCACCGCTGTTTGCAGCAATTTTGGACAAATATCTGCACTATAATTTGTTTAGGTTTTTTGGCTGGAATTCCCGGCGTGTTCTAGATCGGATACGCTGCCTACTTTTAGGCACCGTATCCGGCCTGTGGGAACATACCCTAAGGATTCAAAATTGCAGCTCCTCCTACAGGATATACCACAGCACCAGACCCTGAGATAATTCAGTCTTTCTCCATAAGAGGCAGCACTCCCGCTCCCGAGTCTTTACCAGATTTTAGGAGTTGATTTTTTTCATTTCTCCCTGTTGTCCCCTCCAAGGCGGGCACACGGTGTCATCTCTACATGCGACGTCCACCTGCCTATGAAGACGAGTGGCACCAGAGCGTCAGCCACAATCCTAAGGTGGAACCCTCATACTCTGCTCCCACCAGCGTCTCTCCTCACTGATGGCGGCTCACTAATGGGGTTTTCCTGCTGGACCTCATCTGAGAGAAGGTTGAAGATACATTGGGGGAAAAAAAAATCCCCCCCCTGGGTCTTCGCTTGTACCGTTAACATCTGCTGGAGTGTGTTTACAGGCAGCGGGCCGGTCCTCATCCAGTTGAGCTCCCGCGCACGTTTTCCTGCCTCTTCAGGGGAAATCAGCCTCCATCACTGCTTTGGCGATACTTGACCGCCGGAGGCCAAATGCAACGTTTCGGGCGCAAGACCTATAACTCTGCGTGTCTCTCCTTCAGTTGGACAGACGCTGCATGGGACACAGGACCTCCTGACCAAGTCTTGCTGCATTTGCCTCTAGTACAGCACAAATACTCCAGGAACCGGGTAGAACCAGCCCATGACCTCTCTTTCTCACTACAGGGGCCCTAGCGTTTTTCTTTACTGTAGGGGGTGCTTTACCTAGCTGACCTAGATAATTAGACAGCCATTACCCCTTTACTTAAGGAGGAGTTATTGTCCTACTGTGCAGTAACTAAGTGGCCTCACTGGACATCTTTTTAGATAGTGAGTGGTGACCCCATCTACTGCAATGTCTGACCCTAGGGGAGAACCTTCTCACCAGGCAACCATCACAGTTCATTAAGTCTGCTTTAAATGCAGCACTACATTTTTGTGTGGTCAACCTAATACCTTATGTGAAGCATGCCGGTCTCCTGGTCAAGCATCCGTGGCCACTGCACCCCGCCACCCCCCACTCCATCTATTGTATGGAACCAGATTGGGTAGATTCCCTTTCTTAAACCGTTGGTGACCTCGCTAACATCACCCAGTCTATGAAGGGCATCTTGGTTCACCTTTCTGGTCAGCCACCTCTGGACTCCCCATCCACATCTTCCACACCTGGCAGACCACAAAAGCGGGCCAGGTCTACATGTCTAACTTCAGTTTCCCTGGTGTCTTCTGCCTCACCTCCTCCCCCAGTGGTACAGTCCGGTGCTTCCTCCGACTCGGATCTGGATGAAAAGATGTCCTCAAAACTGTCCACTTCTATTGAAGGTCTTATTAAGGCGGTCCATGACCACTTACAAGTCGCTGACACGATACCTGCTCCTTCACCTGATTCGGATTCCTTTCTTCAACTTCGATGGTCCCAGGAAGTATTTTCTGCGCATTCCGAACTTGGAGTAGTTTCTAAGGAAGGGAAACACCTGGACAAAATGTTCACTCACTCTAGTGGATGGCATGTATCCCTTTCAGAAACGGTCCGGCTATAAAGGTTGGTCAGTGGATAAAGCTTCTGAGCAGTTTTGTGACTGTACTTCCTTTTTCAGGTTCTCATCTCCTCAGGACCTGACTGGATGACATCATCTCTGAAGCCACGGGTGGCAGGAGTGCACACCTATCCCACAATAGAGTCAAACGTACCGCCCCTGCCAAGAAACCGGGTCCTTGTTATTGGTCCTTTTGTGATTTCTCCAGCACTCCATCTTCCAGACAACTATCTCACCAGGACCCTAAGAAAAAAGCCGTCCTTCAAAGGCGTCCATCCTGGCAGACCCAAGCCTCCAACTGGCAAGGCTGGAGCTGGCAAGCCGAAAATTGAATTTACCAGTCTACCTCCAAAGCGCTTTTTCCAATCCGCAGTTCCTCAGTCTCCCTCCAGGCCTTTTTTTGAGCAATCTCTGCTTCAGAGAGTCATTATTTAGGTGCCTCCAGCTCAAACATTTCGGGGGTTCTATTCCAACCTTTTTGTCTAGCCAAAGGACGTCTCAGTTCACCCCTTTCTAGACCTTAAACGTCTTAACAAGTACGTCAAGGTTTGCCAATTCCGCATGAAATCCCTCCACTCGGTCATCGTTTCCATGAAACTAGGGTACTTTTATTTCTTAGTTGACATCAAGGAAGCGTATTTACACATTCCTATTTGCCATTCCCACCAGCGCTTCCTGCGCTTTGCAGTGCCTCCTCACCATTACCAGTTTGTATCTCTTCCGTTCACTCTGGAAATGGCCCCGAAATTGTTCACAAAAATCCTGTCTTTGGTGATGGTGCTCCTCCTGACCAGTGGGGTATCAGTCAACACGAACATCTTGATCAAGTCCCCTACCAAGGAGAGCAAAATGGCTGCTCTACAGATCACTCTAAATACCTTGCAACGATTCGGTTGGATTACCAACAGATCCAAATCTCGTCTATCCCCCTCCCAGGCGACTGGCTTCGTGGTCGTAGCTTTCGACACTCAGTCGGCAGATTTTGTGTTCCTTTCCAAGAAAAGGTTGTCTGTTCTTAAGGACGGGGTTTGGTCTTTGCAAACCGCTTCACTGACCCCTCTCCGCCTTTTCATGAGAGTCTACGATACCATCGTAGCTTCGATCAAAGCCACTCCCTTTGCGCAATTACACACTCGCCCCTTCAGTGGACGATCCTCCCCTGGTAGAACTGTTCCCCAATCCAGACATCTTGGATCAATGGCTCCTCCTACCTCTGGCTGTCAGTTGGACCCTCCATTGGTGGATCTCCTCTCCGACCATCCCACGCTGTCGCTCTTTCCTTCCGCTGAATTGGCAGATACTCTCCAAGGATGCAAGTCTCAAAGGGTAGGGAGGAATGTTCTGGAACCTCAAAGCTCAGGGACTGTGGTCCCTACAGGAATCATTTCTCCCCAACAACCTGCTGGAGTTGAAAGCCATCTTCCTTCGTCTTCTGCACTGGACAATGATTCTGTCCGGCCATCCGATGGGAGTCCCAACGGACAATGTCATGGCCATGGATTATCTCAATAACCAGGGCGGGACTTGAAGCGCAGCAATGATGGCAGACACCATTAAGATTCTCATCTGGGCAGAACATCACATTTCCCGCTCTGTCGGCAGTGCAAATCCCAGCGGTCAACAACTGGGTCACAGACTTCCTCTGGCGAGAACAGGTGAATCCCGTGGAGTAGTCACTTCACCAGGAGGTCTTAGATCAGACCTGCGCCAGGTGGGGCAGGCTGAACGTAGACCTGATGGCATCCAGGTTCCCTGCTTCATCTCCCCATCCGAAGCCTAGGCAGTGGACGCTCTTGTGGCGGTGTGGGCTTCAGTCTCCTGTATTTCCTCTCTGCTCTGACACGGGCATCATTACCTGCGGCAGCCATCTTGCTTGTGGACATCATTTCCTCACAGACCTTGTTTCTTGGTGGATTTTTACATTAAGAAACCTTCGTTAAAGTGAAAATAAATAAAATTAATTCTAGTAGAGTGGTGCGTAGTCAACATCAAAGAGCCTCTCCGGGAACCCTCCCTTCTAAAACTTATGGAAATTCCTGCCCAGGAGAAAAGCGAATACGCATCGATCCCCCTGGGACTGCAGCCATTGAGTAGATAATCGGGACTCTCCGTATATTGTAAAGAAATGCTTTAGGGAGGAATCCATCTTTATGGTTCTATCCTTATTCCTTCATGAAGAGTCACGAGAGTCTGTTTGGACCAAGAAGCAGCATGTACCTATAGATGTCATCAGAAAAGGAATCAGACGGTGGACAGTTTAATTCTAGCTTAAATTAAGCGCACACGAGGCAGCAGAATGCTATCATGTAACGCTATGGGAGCTGTATATATATATATCTGTATGTAGTGAGCTCTCTCTAGTGGTGGCTGCAGGCACCAGAATATTATCATGTAACTCTATGGGAGCTGTATATATCTGTATACAGTGAGCTCCCCCTAGTGGTGACTCCAGTCACAGGGCTCTTTATGGATCATTATCTAACCAATCACAAATCGAATCTATTAGTCATCACTGTTACCTTGAAGCTGCCGCACACTCCCCTGTCCCCGCATGGATACGATGAGTTCTGCTGGGGTGGCTGTGTGCGGTGGACTGGATCCCGCAGACACCTCCATCCCCGCTTTGTTTTGTCTTTTTATAAATTCAATGGGGTGGGGAATTGCTTACAATTGAAAACAAATGTGAGTGTTTCATCTGCATTGGTTCCTTCATAGGCAAAGCAAGATCAAAATTTAAAGTTATTTTGTCTATTCTGCTGGTGGAGTCACTGTGTACATACATTACTTATCCTGTACTGATCCTGAGTTACATCCTGTATTATACTCCAGAGCTGCACTCATATTCTGCTGGTGGAGTCACTGTGTACATACATTACATTACTTATCCTGTACTGATCCTGAGTTACATCCTGTATTATACTCCAGAGCTGCACTCACTATTCTGCTGGTGGAGTCACTGTGTACATACATTACATTACTTATCCTGTACTGATCCTGAGTTACATCCTGTATTATACTCCAGAGCTGCACTCACTATTCTGCTGGTGGAGTCACTATGTACATACATTACATTACTTATCCTGTACTGATCCTGAGTTATATCCTGTATTATACTCCAGAGCTGCACTCACTATTCTGCTGGAGGAGTCACTGTGTACATACATTACTTATCCTGTACTGATCCTGAGTTATATCCTGTATTATACTCCAGAGCTGCACTCGCTATTCTGCTGGTGGAGTCACTGTGTACATACATTACATTACTTATCCTGTACTGATCCTGAGTTACATCCTGTATTATACTCCAGAGCTGCACTCACTATTCTGCTGGTGGAGTCACTGTGTACATACATTACATTACTTATCCTGTACTGATCCTGAGTTATATCCTGTATTATACTCCAGAGCTGCAGTCACTATTCTGCTGGGGGAGTCACTGTGTACATACATTACATTACTTATCCTGTACTGATCCTGAGTTACATCCTGTATTATACTCCAGAGCTGCACTCACTATTCTGCTGGTGGAGTCACTGTGTACATACATTATATTACTTATCCTGTACTAATCCTGAGTTATATCCTGTATTATACTCCAGAGCTGCACTCACTATTCTGCTGGTGGAGTCACTGTGTACATACATTATATTACTTATCCTGTACTGATCCTGAGTTACATCCTGTATTATACTCCAGAGCTGCACTCACTATTCTGCTGGTGGAGTCACTGTGTACATACATTACATTACTTATCCTGTACTGATCCTGAGTTATATCCTGTATTATACTCCAGAGCTGCACTCACTATTCTGCTGGTGCAGTCACTGTGTACATACATTACATTACTTATCCTGTACTGATCCTGAGTTACATCCTGTATTATACTCCAGAGCTGCACTCAATATTCGGCTGGTTGTTATTGGAAACAGTCAGCAAGCATAATCACATACACAGATTCCAACCAGAATAGTGGCTTTCACTTTGGGTGTGACTAGAGAAGGATACATACCTAGCTCCAGACACCCCCCCCCTCCCCCACTAGGTTTCCTTGCCCCGGCATGATAGCTGCAGACTTGTTACAATGTGAGGGATAGCGCTGCTGGGTGGAGATGGTGGGGGAGGGGCGGCACCCCTGATCTTGAGCTATCCCTCAGGGACCTCTTACACAATCCTGGTGTAGAGGGGTCTACTCGTCCAGGAGTCATGTGACATGACGGCCGGGGGGTCAAACTGACCAGGAGAGAGAACGACTGATGTCGGTACAAACATTTATTGCAGATGTCACACGAGAGACCGGAAGTATCAGAGGAGTCCAGTATGCGGCGGGACAGTCCACGGCCGCGGGGGCCGGCTATAGCCCCCTGTGCTCAGAAGAAGTCGACCGCTCTCGCTCTTGGGGCAGGGCGTCTGGTGGGAGTTGGGGTCTTGAGGACGCTGTGCTGAGGCTGCTGGTTGGGATTGAAGGGAACACGAGAGGAGCCGGCCGGACTGACCAGGAGGCTGCGATCCGTCCGCTTGAACTCTACAGGAGACACAGACAGTGTAAGATACAGAGCATGCTGGGAGTGGCGGTACATTACAGTGACGGGACCCTGCTGGGAGTGGTGGTACATTACAGTGACGGGACCCTGCTGGGAGTGGTGGTACATTACAGTGACGGGATCCTGCTGGGAGTGGTGGTACATTACAGTGACGGGACCCTGCTGGGAGTGGCGGTACATTACAGTGACGGGTTCCTGCTGGGAGTGGTGGTACATTACAGTGACGGGACCCTGCTGGGAGTGGTGGTACATTACAGTGACGGGATCCTGCTGGGAGTGGTGGTACATTACAGTGACGGGATCCTGCTGGGAGTGGTGGTACATTACAGTGACGGGACCCTGCTGGGAGTGGTGGTACATTACAGTGACGGGATCCTGCTGGGAGTGGTGGTACATTACAGTGACTGGTTCCTGCTGGGAGTGGTGGTACATTACAGTGACGGGTTCCTGCTGGGAGTGGTGGTACATTACAGTGACGGGTTCCTGCTGGGAGTGGTGGTACATTACAGTGACGGGATCCTGCTGGGAGTGGTGGTACATTACAGTGACGGGATCCTGCTGGGAGTGGTGGTACATTACAGTGACGGGATCCTGCTGGGAGTGGTGGTACATTACAGTGACGGGATCCTGCTGGGAGTGGTGGTACATTACAGTGACGGGATCCTGCTGGGAGTGGCGGTACATTCCAGTGACGGGTTCCTGCTGGGAGTGGCGGTACATTACAGTGACGGGATCCTGCTGGGAGTGGTGGTACATTACAGTGACGTGTTCCTGCTGGGAGTGGTGGTACATTACAGTGACGGGTTCCTGCTGGGAGTGGCGGTACATTACAGTGACGGGTTCCTGCTGGGAGTGGTGGTACATTACAGTGACGGGATCCTGCTGGGAGTGGTGGTACATTGCAATGAACACGTCAGTTTATCCACAGCCTCCCAGTGAGTCTTTACCTCCTGTGGCTTTCTAGCTGTTGGGAAACTACAACTCCCATCGTCCCGGGATTGTCCTGTAGAATGCTGGAGACTACTCACCTGCCGTCATGTTCTTGTTCAGGCTGAAGGTGACCTTCTTAGATTTACACCGAATCTTTGTGCTGATCTGTGGAGTGAGCGGACAGAACGATTACATCACTACCAGCGACCCCTCCCCAACGCTCAATACCCCCAACAGTCCGGCCACCCGACACCCCCCCCCCCCACTTACCGGATGCCCCCTGCTCTTTGAACTCTTTACATACAGGGGTTTAGGAACATCCGACTTCTGGAAAGTGATAAAGTCCTGTTGGGCGGGGGATGGCCGCACGGCAGCGGGGGAGGTCACCATGTCTGTACTTCTTGACGGTGCAGCCCGACTGCTGATAATCTGTGAGGAAAAGACAAAAAAAAAATAAAAAAATAATAAAAATACAAAAATCAGACCCCGGCGCCGAACCTGCCACATGTAAAGCTACTCTGGTAACTGCTCAGCCTTACTATGTTCAACATCTGTGCTTGCTGTAAGGGAATGTGAACAGTCATCTTAACCGAATACTTCTCACACAGCGGATGGACACTCACCTTCCTCCGCTCTCGGATAAGTCTCCTCCTCTTCATCATTATTGCCCCCCGGAGGGGTAAGACACTGAGTCCGAGCCTAAGCAGGCAGCCGCGTCTCCTCCTCTTCAGCCGCATCTTTCCTGACAGGTGATGGTGGTGGAGCTGCTGCTCTGGGAAGTGTCTGGTGAGGGGTGAGGGACACGCTCTTCTCTCACTTCCGTGGTTTTGGGGGGTTCGTGGGTCACGCCGTTTATTTTTGGGTTCACAGCTTCCCCAATAATAGGCCCATTCTTCTTCCGCTTCCTCTTGACTAAAGACTGTTGTGGATGATTTTCCAGGGTCACAGCCGCCCGCTGCCGCTTCCCCTTCTTCTCCGGCTCAGTGAGTGAACCCCGAGAACCTAAAGAGCGAACAGGAACATTATACTCCAGAGCGAGGGCCGGGGACGACGCAACACTTCACACGCCCACTATCCTCCTCCGCCCTCTGACACCAGTGCGATCCCCTCCCTGCCTCTGCCCTCCATCCGGGTCAGCTCCTCTCACTGCCTCCGCCCTCTATTCCCCGTCAGCTCCTCTCCCTGCCTCCGCCCTCTATTCCCCGTCAGCTCCTCTCCCTGCCTCCGCCCTCCATCCGGGTCAGCTCCTCTCACTGCCTCCGCCCTCTATTCCCCCGTCAGCTCCTCTCCCTGCCTCCGCCCTCTATTCCCCGTCAGCTCCTCTCCCTGCCTCCGCCCTCCATCCGGGTCAGCTCCTCTCCCTGCCTCCGCCCTTTATTCCCCGTCAGCTTCTCTCTGCCTCCGCCCTCTATTCCCCGTCAGCTCCTCTCCCTGCCTCCGCCCTCTATTCCCCGTCAGCTTCTCTCCCTGCCTCCGCCCTCCATTCCCCGTCAGCTCCTCCCCCTGCCTCCGCCCTCTATTCCCCGTCAGCTTCTCTCTCTCGGCCTCCGCCCTCTATTCCCCGTCAGCTCCTCTCCCTGCCTCCGCCCTCTATTCCCCGTCAGCTTCCCTCCCTGCCTCCGCCCTCTATTCCCCGTCAGCTTCTCTCCCTGCCTCCGCCCTCCATTCCCCGTCAGCTCCTCCCCCTGCCTCCGCCCTCTATTCCCCGTCAGCTTCTCTCTCTCGGCCTCCGCCCTCTATTCCCGGTCAGCTCCTCTCCCTGCCTCCGCCCTCTATTCCCCGTCAGCTCCTCTCACTGCCTCCGCCCTCTATTCCCCGTCAGCTCCTCTCCCTGCCTCCGCCCTCCATTCCCCGTCAGCTCCTCTCCCTGCCTCCGCCCTCTATTCCCCGTCAGCTCCTCTCCCTGCCTCCGCCCTCTATTCCCCGTCAGCTTCTCTCTCTCGGCCTCCGCCCTCCATTCCCCGTCAGCTCCTCTCCCTGCCTCCGCCCTCTATTCCCCGTCAGCTTCTCTCTCTGCCTCCGCCCTCTATTCCCCGTCAGCTCCTCTCCCTGCCTCTGCCCTCCATTCCCCGTCAGCTCCTCTCCCTGCCTCTGCCCTCCATTCCCCGTCAGTTTCTCTCCCTGCCTCCGCCCTTCTCGCTCTGCCTCCGCCCTCCATTCCGGGTCTGCTTCTCGCTCTGCCTCCGCCCTCTATTCCCCGTCAGCTTCTCCCTCTCGGCCTCCACCCTCTATTCCCCGTCAGCTCCTCTCCCTGCCTCCGCCCTCCATTCCGGGTCTGCTTCTCGCTCTGCCTCCGTCCTCTATTCCCGGACAGCTTCTCTCTCTGCCTCCGCCCTCCATTCCGGGTCAGCTCCTCTCCCAGCCTCTGCCCTCTATTCCCCGTCAGCTCCTCTCCCAGCCTCTGCCCTCTATTCCCCGTCAGCTCCTCTCCCTGCCTCTGCCCTCTATTCCCCGTCAGCTCCTCTCCCAGCCTCTGCCCTCTATTCCCCGTCAGCTCCTCTCCCTGCCTCCGCCCTCCATTCCGGGTCTGCTTCTCGCTCTGCCTCCGTCCTCTATTCCCAGACAGCTTCTCGCTCTGCCTCCGTCCTCTATTCCCCGTCAGCTTCTCTCTCTCGGCCTCCGCCCTCCATTCCCGGACAGAGTCTCTCCCTGCCTCCGCCCTCTATTCCCCGTCGACTTCTCTCCCTGCCTCCGCCCTCTATTCCCCGTCAGCTCCTCTCCCTGCCTCCGCCCTCTATTCCCCATCAGCTTCTCTCTCTCGGCCTCCGCCCTCCATTCCCGGACAGCGTCTCTCCCTGCCTCCGCCCTCTATTCCCCGTCAGCTCCTCTCCCTGCCTCCGCCCTCTATTCCCCATCAGCTTCTCTCTCTCGGCCTCCGCCCTCCATTCCCGGACAGCGTCTCTCCCTGCCTCCGCCCTCTATTCCCCGTCGACTTCTCCCCCTGCCTCCGCCCTCTATTCCCCGTCAGCTCCTCTCCCTGCCTCCGCCCTCTATTCCCCGTCAGCTCCTCTCCCTGCCTCCGCCCTCTATTCCCCGTCAGCTCCTCTCCCTGCCTCCGCCCTCTATTCCCCGTCAGCTCCTCTCCCTGCCTCCGCCCTCTATTCCCCGTCAGCTTCTCTCCCTGCCTCCGCCCTCTATTCCCCGTCGACTTCTCTCTCTGCCTCCGCCCTCCGTCAGCTTCTCTCCCTGCCTTCACCCTCCATTGGACATCCACATTCTTCCTCCACTCCCTATTCACAGTCCTCTTCCCTCCTCCACCCTTCGGTCAGCACTCACTAAGGTTCATCTTCTCCTGAGCTTTCTTCTGTCGCTTGCGGAACCTCCAGCTGCTGTACTCATCATCATCTTCATCAGTGGAGACTTCTTCTGGGAAACCATCCTGGGGGAAGATGCCTGCAAGAAGAAGAAGATTCAACATGTTAAGGGGTTAAATTAGACGCACATTCAGTAACAAACTCCAGCAAACCTACAACCTACCTCCTGCCA